>NW_024962263.1:34800713-34916290 GCF_019238085.1 Lagopus leucura
GGGGCAGAAAAACACAGAGAAATACTAACATTAGCAATAACTGCAAATTCTCCCTTTACACCAGTCAGATGTTTTTCTTCTCTTCCTTTATATTTTTTACCTCTCACTTTTTTGGGACATGAAGGGGAGGTAAAGGGGAAGAACGTCTTGCAGAGAGAGGTTGTCCCCACGGCAAGCCTCAAGTGCTGGATTTCCATGGGTCAGGGTCTGGTAGGAATGTCCTCCTGCCACCAGTTATTGAGGGCATGGATCCAGCACCCACACCACAGTTGGATGGAGCAGACCAGCATCTTCTGCAGCATGAGGCGGTGAGCCAGCCCAGAGATACAACTTATGCCGAACAGATACCACGAGAATGTTTTATCTGTGGAGAAAAGCCTCCTCCCTGTTACTCAGAGCCACCCAGAAGGACTCTGTCTCCCAGCGAGTGCAAGTGTTTCTGTGCTTGCCTCTGCCTGGGACACTGTAGACCCTGAGTGGAGCAGGAGGGACAAGGCACTGCTCCGCGACGCTGGGAGGGACACAACCCCACGCTGGGAGCCAACCACCACAGATTCACTGATGTACAGAGCCTGGCCTTCAGAATGAAGAGGTCTGTGCAGAGAGCTGCTTCACCACTCCCAGGGCTGTTAGGGCAGGAAGGGGCAGATGGGATACACTAGGACATCTCAGTGGCAGCCAGCAACAGAGGTACCTCAGAAATCCTGTGGACTTGGAAATGCCTTTGAAGAGGGCGATGGCAACATTCGAGCCCGGGAAAATAGGTGATGCTGAATAGAGTGAAACCTGCTTTGTGCCTTAACAAAAGTGGGCAATAGAGAGAGGCTGACATGAAACAAGTCAGTCTGCAGCAGGCTCTAAGGTGAGCATCATTAGCAAAGGGGAAAAATGATTAGCAGTAAAAAGCAAGACATTAAAAAGAGATTTAAAAGGAGAGCTGGAGGGAGCTGAGGAATGGAGGGCGCTTTATTTGTACCTGAGGAAAATAAAAGAGATTCCTCGCAGACACATTTGAATTCTCTCTGCTGCTTTTGCACACAGAAGTGTTATGAATATTTACCTTTCTCATGGTTAGGGGAAGTATAAATTCTTTGGCACCAGCATTGAAACATAGAGCAGTTTTTCCTGCCTGTATGGAAAGTGTTTGTAAGACATCATGAGCTGAGAGCAACCCAGACATTGCCTCTCTTGCAGACAGGTGCCCCCTCGCTCACCTGCCGGTATGTGGGGTGCCTGGGGCTGCTGACATTCATTGCTCTGGGCCATGTTCATCAGATTAGGCTTTAGGTAAGGCACTTTGGCAGGACTCAGTTCTCACATGACAAGCCAAAATTTGTAGGCTCTCATGAACACATTTGACAGCGTCACCTGGCAACTCACGGTCTGTGTCCTGAGATGGGGATGGGGCATAATCACGCAGGACTTCCTTCTCTTGTACTTAAGGTGAGCTTTAGTGGCATTAGCCTAGGGATAAGGAAGGGGACATTTGTTTCTGGTGCTAGGAGGCTTTTTAAACGCGTCTTTTAGATTACAGATCTATTTGTGTTACTGAATTTTTACCAAAACCAATGTAATGGACTAGCCCAGTGCTGGAGGGCTCCTGCCTCATTGTGCGATGCTGCTGGGGCAGGCAGTCCACAGGCACGGCTGTGATGTACAGGGATGCTTGCCAGAGCCCAGACTGGTGCACAACATCCCAGAACAGGCAGAAACTCCTGTGATTCATTTGCACTTCCTCTGTGTTTCACGTATGTACCAGAGAGGCTGTCTACATTGGTTCCAGCAGGAAGGATCACACTTTTGAGCCACACAAATGGTTAATTTTTCCCGGGGAATGGAAATGGTATGCAGATTCTCCTCTTGAGTTTTTTGTGAGATTTTATCTCACAGTGGGATTTGAGTTGGGTGACCACAAGAAGTTGGCAGTGCTGGTGGGAGCTGGCCACCACATCCCAGCCCGGCAGCACAGAGCCCCACAGGCTGGTGCTCCTCCTGCTCTCCTTACTGCCCAGGAGAGGCCATCCATCACTGCTGGTGCCCAGCCTTTAAAAATGGTCACTGATGTCCTGGTGACCTAAAATGGCATTTGCATTCCAGCATAAGCCCTGTGCCAAGCGCCAGGACCAGCAGCAAGACAGAAATAAAGAAAGCCAGAGGACTGTTTCCCACCCCTGCTCTTCCATCCATTTTCCCCCTGCTCCTCAGGCAAAGGGCCCATCACACTCCCTGGGCAGCTGGTGCTTCCAATTCCAAACGCTGGAATTCCTGAATCTTGCCCTAATCCGTCACACCAGCACAAGCCTTTGGAGGTTCTCGGTAAAATACTAAGGGAAAGAAATATGGAAATGCAATTTTGATACACTGACGAAAGAAAATGAGTGCTGATTATGAGAGCTGTCAGCTCCATCCTTCTCTCATCTTGTGGTGTCTGTGTGAATAGAGAAATCAAATTAAAAACGCCTGAATGTGTGCAGGAGCTGAAAGGGGAACACACTGATCTACAGATAAGGTCAGGCTCAGGCCTTCCAGTTTTTGAGGGGGGGAAAGCTTCAAATGCATGCACATGAGGGAGCAAGCGTTTCCAACAGCAGCAAAAAGGGGACCCCCTTTTCAAAGTTAGACAAAACCAAGCTGCCTCAAGCATAAGCAGCACAACCCTGGGTGAATCTGCAAACCAGCAGCCCCAAACAGCACCTTGCAAGGGGAGACAGGACAGGAGAAGCAACAAAGCTGTCAGCCGAGCAATACAGACTGTGCCTGCATGAGGTGCCCGCAGTTCATGAAGGCCTCCTGGAAGGCACTGTGGTGGGGCTGGGCTCTGGGATGCAGGGAACAGCAGGGCCATGGCTGCCCCTCCGAACCAGCCACATTCCCTTAAGGGAATTGAGAGCACCAGCTACATGGATATTAAAATTCCCCCAACTTCTCCATCCAGCTTCTTTGTCTCCTGAGCGTTCAGACTACAGAAGTATTAAAATACCATTTTCTCTCAGTGTCCCTTGTTATTTCTGCATTTCATCTTGAGGCCCATTGCTGCTACTTAAAGGGAAGAAGTAGGCTTTTGACTGGAATAATGACAATTTGGTAGCCATCACTTTGCTCTGTTACGGATCTATGCTTTTTTCTGATATACATGAATTCAAAGGCTGGTGCTTAGATCTCAGGCAGGATAAAGCCAATGTTTGCTTCAGAAGAATTTTCTTAGGGAAGAGGCCTTTTTTTTGTAATCACAGAATGATATATTGGTCTCAGGTTATGAAAAGAGTTTTATATTTAAAAAGCTCTCTCTGAGATATGTGCTCCTTTTTACTCAGCCATAAGCTAAGCAAAACAGAGTGAGAGAGAAAGAGAGGGAAAATGAATTAGCTTGAACTTTTACTGAGATAAATATGGCCTGATCTTTTAAGTTGAGTTCGTCCAAGCAATCTCGCTGAAATCAGTGGGGTTTCCTCCACGTACTTGGAAGCAGACCTAGGCTCCATATGGCTTAGCAATAGAAACTACTTTCAGCACATGAACTAAGGTGGCTTTTACTCGGTGGGACTCAGCACAGCACCTGACATCCTGGATCTCCATCGCTGTCTCCCATGGGGTGGCACCAGGTGCATAGCCCCTGTCCCTCAGCTGCACACATTCCTGGTGCTGCCCATGGCTGAAAACTGCTCAGCCAGGCTGCTGGAGCTGTGCTGAGCAGGAGGTGCAGGGGAATGAGCGCAGGGCAGCGGCTCACCTCTCTCTGCCTACCCTCAGCTCCAAACAACTCTTTGTGTGGGGTTCAGATCATCTGCTTTTTGTAGGCATTGGAAACTAGAGGGAAAGCTGAAGCCTGATTGTGACTGGAAGCTAATGTAGTCTACATGCAGCAGACATCTAGTATGATGTTATTTATTCCCATAGATCTGTTTATTTTGTTTTCAATTTAGCAAACCCTGTGACACATTCCCAAAGGTGCCTTGTTGTACAATGCGTTGCACGCAGTAAGATATTCAGCCTAATTCACTCTTTGTTTTGTTTCAGTTCGGCTGCATGAGGGCACAAACGCATCTGTGTTATATCTTCTCCTGTGACTGATGTTGCAGACTATTGCCATAGGGTTTTGTGAAATGGGATCTTAGTTAATCTAGGGCATTGTCTTTGTAGTGCTAAATTCTTATTTGCAAACATAATGTTCTGGCATCTATGCAACAGGGGAACATTAGCAATTTTTTTTTTTTTTTTTTTTTTTTAGTGTAGAAGAGACTGTATGTATGTATGTGTTTTTAATAAAGTTCTATTCTAAATCTTTTTCTCCCTATTCTGCATTTGATCTGAGGCATTTATAACATGTTGCATTGTGTCACATTGATGTCTTTAGCCAGTCAAGCCAAATATTCATAAATCCCATGTGCCCAAACAGAAAATGTACAGTGCTAAGGATAAAAGTACCTGATATTTTTTAAAGCACTCACATAAAAAGTCAATTCTAGCCTCTAAGCATACAGACTGATACACACACATGCACGCTCACAGGAAAGGTTTTGAAAAAGTGGTCTGCTCGTAGCTTTTTTACAGCCTGGAAGGATGGTATCGCTTAGAAACCTATGGCTTTTCTCTGCACTTTGTTGAAAGCTCTCATGTTTTCATTTTTCCTTTATTTCAGGAACATGCTATTATTCAGCATGCTGGGGACCTGCACTGAGGTACTGCTGCAGAATCAGGATTTTCAAATTGGATGCTACAATACAACTGTGCTGTAGAAAAAATTTGATGTAAACAGGATCTGGAAGAGATTTGATGAGATAGTGAAAAAATGAAGATGGGATACAGATTCATTAATAAAACAACCCATGGCTATTGAACATAAAGCCTGATTGATCACAATTACTGCAGTTAATAACAGGAAAACCAGACATCAGAGGACAGACACAAGGAAAAGTCGGTCTGACTTCAGAACCAAGTCTCACACATTTACTGGGTGACAAATACAGAAATCTAGCTCTTGCTTGCAATGGGTGTGTTTCCCCAACAGCATTTAAAGCAGTTTAATTTTCACTTCAGCAAGTTTTCAGAAGGAATATCCAAAGGTCTTGCATAGAAACCTGCTCCAGTGAAGAGAACAGACCTCCTGCACATGCTCCCTAGTGCGCACACATTGGTTTCTGGCACAGCAGAACCAGGCTCTTCACTTGGCCTTAACACCCACCATGTGCTGTGCAAGCAGCTGAGCCCCTGGTAATACCCAGTCTGCAGGTATACTGAGGGCATTCATGGTGAGAGACACTCAAGGCTTTTAATTTTTGAGCTTGCAGTTGAAGGGACATTTTTGGTTCCTGTTCAGTAAGAAGGCGCAGCAAACAGGAACAAAGGAAGGAGGATAAATCCAGCACCTAGAGCTGAAGGGCAGGCTGATAACAATTCCCACTGTCTTAGTCTTTTCACTAACAAGTCTTGGAGTCAAATACCAACAGGCTGTGAGAACAAAGGGGTTGGATTATCTTCTGCTGGCTCTGACAGGCATGTTGCATATTTAAAGACAGACACATTTGGCTCCTGCTCCTGGGCAGCGCGCACTTGTCCATGCCGTTGATCTACCCCACACCATATCACAGCTCAGCATGATACAGTTTCCATATCAGAGAGGTCCATAGGTGGGATTACTGGGTATATGCTGAGCCAGGTCCTGCCAGAACCAGCCATTTACCTGCAGCAATGAGAAAATGGGGAGAAAATAATAATAAAAAGAGGATAAGAGGTCTAGCAGCTCTCCCAAGTCACTCAGCATCTCTCTGGTAGATCCAACCTCCCAGCTATCAGACAAATGATCCTGGAAATTCCTGCTTCCATTTACTCTAAATATTTGCATTACCTGCTGTCTCTCAATTTTCTTGTCAAAGCTCACAATATGGATTTAAGGCAGGAATCTGAGCAGCAACACCCCAGACAGTGCCAAAAGCCAAAGAAAGGCAGTCACACTGGTCTTGGACTCATCCCTCTGGGTTTCCTGTCATCTGCCATCCCCACCTGGCTGCTGCCAGCCAACAGTTCCACCACCTTCTGCACAATGTGCCACTGCAGCCTCAGCCCCTCTGCTCCCTAGCACGGGGCTGGGGACACGCTTTCCTCTAGATGGGCTCTCAGGTGTAAACACAGCCCCAGTCTTCCCTTCACTATGACTCCTTCCTAACCTTGAAATAAAGCAGAAGAATGCAGCTGACAGTGTTCTTTTCGAATTCATAGCCACCGAGGCTTACATGTTTCAAGCAAAAAAAAAAAAAAAAAAAAAAGAGCAAGGCCGAAAGGATGGCCAGATGTCCCTAGCAAGGGAAATATCCTCCTGGAGCTGGGCATCTGTATTTCACAGCTACCAAACACCAGCAGTCACCACCATATGCTGAGCAGGAAACATAAACCTGTTCCATCCTCCCAGTGACAGAGGAACGTATTGGCAGACTGAAGAAGCTTAGCAGCAGTTGAGGATAAGTCCTAAAAGTCTTTCAGCATATGATGTGCTTGCAAAGAACTCATTTTCAGCAGAAATATTTCCCTTCCTTCCTATGGTGCCCCTCCATCCTACCTGAATGAGATGCACCTTCTCTGTGGCTATCTCCCCTTGTGGGAATTCGGAGGTGTAAGAAGCCCGCTCCTGACCTAGAGATCCCCATTAGTTGGTTTCACAGAGCACTCAAACTGTTGTGAGTATTGCTTAATGAAAGTAAAATCTAGTCAGTCCATAAGGAACTGCTCCTGGCTGGCTCCCGTCACAAGGCCTCAACCAGGACTGTGTGAATGGCCTTTGGGACGACCATATTCCTCTGCACACATGGGCAAAAGAAGCTCATTTATTCTGAATTCCTCTGGCGATTTGTGATGTTTCACTCCAGAGGTGATACGTGGTAAGGGGGAAGGTTTGGCAGGATCTGCTTGGTTCCCCAGCTCAGCTCTTCTGATCACAAGCAGCCACATCCAGAGCAGAAGCAAATCTCCCCACTTACTGCACTCTTGCTGTCAACTGTGTTCCTCCAGCGTCCTGATTGCTTTACATGTGGGATTGGCAAGGCCAATCTGATAGCCAGTGGATTAGTGTGCACCTGGATGCTGGAGTGGGGCTCAGAGCTGTGTCCTCTGTCCAAAGGCTTTCTCTTTTCACACGTAAGATTGTCCCTATTTATCTATACATTTGCACGATGGGGGGATGCACAGTAGTTCTTCAAAAGGCTTTTCAGTTTGACATAAAGACATTCCATGGCCTTAATAGCCTTAGTTATTTTGATTTTATTTAAAACTCAGCTCCAAGAGTCTGAACTGAAACATCTGTAACCTAACCTACTGTTTCGAAATCCACTTTACACAAAGGGCAGCAGCATTTCTGTCCTTGTGGGCTCTGCTCAGACATTACATACCTTTCTTGATGACCATACGGTCTTCTCATGGGAGAGCTTGCTACTAGACATCTTGTGTAACCAGCCTTTGGGCCAAGGAAATTCTAGTGCTTTCTTTTTTCCTTGTGGCAGTCACAACAGCTACTCTATTATCTCTTTATCTCTTTTCCTTTCCTGTTTTCTCCACTCCTTGTTTCTCTGCTCTTGTGCGTATAACTTTGTTATGTCTGAGTACTTGTTGCTTTCAGTTCCAGTTCTGCTTTCAGAAATTCCTTACACAGCTCACTTCTAGCAGACTAAGAATCAAAGGCCCTCCTACGCTTGGATTTGCTCATGACCAGATGTCCCCATAGTGACACTTAATTTACGCAAGGAGCTGGATGACTTTCATTAATCTTTCTGTTTAAGATCTGCATGGATTTTGAAGCCCATAGCTACTTGAATAACAAGGGATGCAGCCTCAGTGGATTTCACAAATCCATCACTTGTTTTTCTGATCCTTTCACATCCAGGTGGATCGTTCCCAAACATGATAAACTCTTGAGAGGAGTCCACAGGCAGGGCCTTCCAGAAGCCTGAACCATCACATGATAAAGCCACAAAAAAAAAAGGAAAGAGGATTCAAGACAGCAATCAGAGGTTGGGTGAGTATGGACCAAGAACCACTCCAGTATTAAGCTATTGCTCCCCAGCACCTTGATATTCTTACTGATTAGAACCTCCCAGAATTCAATAGCATTGTTAATTATGACTTCTGAGGCAAGGCTACATGTCACAATGGTCACTCAAAGTAGCCCTGACAAATGTTTCTGCCAGAGGATAAGGATATGTTCTAAATACAGTCAGGTGTCAGTTGCATTGTAAGACATAGCCTCTACACTAGTCAGTTATTACACTTCAATTGTATGAAGCATGCTGGATCAACCTGCCTCCCATGGATCTTCCCTCTTCTAGTGTTACTCTGAAATCCTTTAAGCTACATTTGTGTACACGGAGTTGGCAGAAGCTACTGGATAATATTCTTCTCACTCAAAAATTGTCTTCTGATGATGGTGAAAATCCCATTAAATTCTACCATTCTGAAAAAGAAACGTTTTAAATAACCACTTTTTTTTTTTTTTTTTCTCTGATTGATGAAAGCCTGTCTTCCTTTGCAGGATATACAAAATATTGTAGACAGCAGAAAACAAGTAGTCCTTTAAAGAAGTACCTAACATGCACATCCACAGAAGAAATCAGCCACTGGCTGAGGGCTTTCTATTATCTAATGTATAAAAGAATTTGTGTGGCTGTCCCTGTTACACACAAGCCAGATTCCCCAGTGGCCTGTGTTTGGTCTTGCATGCCTATTCCCGACATAGTTTTACTTGCCATTCTTACAAAAGATAAACAGACATGCATGTGCTTATATATTTTCAAGAGTATATTTCCTCGTACTCTACAAGAGATTTCTCTTAATACCCTTTCATCATTCACAATTGCGCCCTTGGAAGTTTTAGCAATATTTGTTTCGAATAAGTTTATTTTTGTGTGATTGACTGAAATCTCAAGCTGCAATTAAGAAAATTGCAGCAAGAACCATTAAAGGGATAGCGTCATTTTCTCTCTTTTCCACTAAAATGTCAGGTTTCAATGTCACTGCAAGATAACCCAATCGCGTGCTTGTACACCACTCACCGGGCTGGAGTAAGCATAAAACTGTCTGGAGAACTAATTACAAATGACTAAAAATAATGACAGACGGCAGAAGGAAAATGAAAGGCCCTGGTCCTTATTACTTAACCGCCGAGGTGTGCGCACACAGTAATGTGGGTTATTGTGGAGCAGTCTGTTTGGTAAATACACAAACATCCATCCCCACTTGTAGATTAGCCTGGGTCCCTCCCCCATCTCCCTCCATCTCTCTGCCCTTTCTTTCTCTCCAATTATAAACCAGCACCAGGTTTTCTCATCAGCCATCTCCATGTCTCCAAATGGCTTTTCAGTGTCAGGCCTATCAGGAAATTAACTCATCATGCAGTGACAGCTGCTAATTTTTTCCCCTTACATGTCAGATGGATCGCCTGCTGAAGCTAATAATGAATCACCAATCCCTGATTAGAAGGTGCTTCCGAAACATATAACTGCCATCTGAGCTAACTTTTTTCTTCATATAAAATGATATCACCCTAGAGGAGTAGAAAACGAATTGTATTCTTCAACAAGATGGAACAGGGGTAGGCTGTTTAAGTGGGCCTTGTGCTATCTTAAATTATGGGCTAATATTGCACAGTAAAATAAGTGAAAACTCACAGCTCTTTTTTATTTTGCCAAATGAATGACCTTTTTTTCCTGTTAGTTAATCCTCTCACCAGGACCAACTTTGTTTCAAATTTCAGGAGTGGCTTTTGTCTTCATCCCTCTCTTTTATTCTCTATTTACAGCTTTTGTGCTCCGGAAGTCAGCTGAGCAGGGAAGGCTGGAGAAGCTCAGAAGCTGCTTACAGAGGCACCGCCTGCCCCAGTGCAAGCTCTTGGCACTGCTCTGTCAGGAGCTTGAACCTGATGATCTTTCAGAGGGGCCTAACTTGCATTTCAGGCTTAGCTTTGGTTCAGGGTTGGCCTGAGGCACAACTTCAGCAGGAAGGGGCATTTGCAGCGATGACACAGGCTGAGCCCGCTGTCCACGAAGATCACAAACATAACATCCCTGGTGTAACAGCTGCACTTATAAGCGACAGCAGCACTCACGGCACTGTGAGCAGCTCCCATGTGCACACCTTATCAGCTGTGGGCTCTGGCTCCCCTCCTGCCATAGTGTGGTGCAGCTGGTAGGCAGGCAGAGTGATATGGAGCTGTGGGCACTCTGTCTTTTGTTGGTACTGTTTTCATTTGTTACAGGAAATATTTTGCTAAATATCACTTCCTGCTGTCTCTTATCTCTCATTTCTCCCAAAAGACAGAGCCTGAATTCAAAGGCCAGGAGAGACTGCCTCAGGAGGTGCGTATCTGATTCCTAAGGAACAGGGTGAAACCGCTTGCCAGAAACAGGTCTTTTTTCTGTTTTTCTTTTTTCCCCATTTTTTTTCTTCTTTTTTTTTTTGCTGTGGAGATTATTCTTTTTCATTCCTTGCATACTACTTTAGCATTTCCCAAATAAATACATTTTCACCCATTTGGCATTGTTCACAGTATGATCCAAGCTTCATCAGAACGGACGGCAATGAGGAAAACAAAGCCAATGACTCTAGCAGCCAGAATGTCAGAAGGCAACCAACTGGCGCAGGAATGCTTGACTCCCAACAGTTGCTTCCATTATGGTGTGGTGCTTGATTTTTCTGGGAGACAAAGTCAGAATCACAGATTTGGGTCGGAAGGGACTGCAAAGCCCACGCACCCCACTCCATGCCATGGGCAGGGCTGCCCCCTGCCAGCTCAGCAGCCCAGGGCCCCATCCAACCTGGCCTTGAGCGCTTCCAGGGATGGGGCACCACAGCTTCTCAGGGCAGCTGTGCCAGCGCCTCACCGCTCTCTGGGAAAAGAAATCAACTGAAGTTGTTCAAATTCAACAACACAACACACTTCTAGGAACTGAAAGTCTGCTTGGGAATGGCTGTACCTATTCCTCAACCCACCATGCAAAGACTTCTACAAGGAGCTCTGCAGCCCACGACAATCTCCCCATCATGCCGTATGCTTCATCAGTCCAGTGTGCACCTATCCTGGGGCTTGGGTCTTCCTTAGCTGCTGTCCTGCCCCAAGCATCCCCCTCCTGCTCTGCAGATGGCAGGTCTGTGGGGTGACCCAACTCATCTCCTTCTAGCCTGCTGTTCCAGAAGCACCGGCATGGGAGGGAGTTGCACGCTGGAGGGGAATTTCCAAAGCCCAGAATAGATCTGCTGCAACTTGGACTTCTGTTGTGCGACAGATAGCATTTTAGCATGGGGTTGAGACAGTGCATGGAGTCCTTAAGCAGCCTGTCTGCACAGGAATGAATGTCATCCTTGATTTCTAATGTTGCATTTGTAGGGCACTAACAAGTTAACTTCAAAGTGCACATTAGAAGAAGGAGGGAAAAAAAAAAAAGCACTAGAAAGAAATTAGCTCTTCTGATCAGGCTGCACTCAGAGAGAAGTATCGTTAACCTGAGCTTCCAGGTAATTACAACACACAGAAGGTTAGTGAATCCCTTCCAATACTCCCAAGCACAGGAACACCTACCACAGTTTTTTTTATGCAAAGGTCTGCTCTTTTCATTGTGCATACAATGTGATTGCTGGTTTGACACTGCAGGCTACACTGGTTTTATGAAGGATTAAATGCCACCTGAGACATATTTATCCTAAATAAATCACAAATGGTAAACTGCAGCATGTCAGTGTCAACACCCTGTACTGCAGCAGAAAGGTTAGCCATACAGGACTAAGCACAGCGAAGAATTAGCATCCAAACTGCAAGACCACAGGGCTACAGTTAACAGGAGGAATGATCAAGAAGAAATATTTCCACTGAAAAACATTCCGTTTTTTGAACATCTGTGAGAGTCTTGCAGAGGGCCATCATTTTGTAAAGGTCACCTTTTTCCTGATAACAAACGGGAGTTGATCCTGTCACTGTTTGCTGAAGACAGTGTTTAAGAGGAAGTGAGCAGCCTGTCACTTTTAAGAAAGATGAGCAAGTCAAACTCGCCTAATTATGAATCTCCACGTCTAACTTGAAATTTACTTTTTGGGGGTCTGACAAAGACACAACCATAATTCCTAGAAAATAATACAATTAAAAAAAAAAGAAAAAAATGAGAGATGAAAAGACGGCAGGATCTTACAGCTCCAGAATGAAGCACCTTTTCTAAGCAGCTCGATCAGAAAACAGGCTTTCAAACAGTTCCTTCAAGAAGGAACTATTCTTTTGCCTCGCCCCAACTTTCTTACAGTTGATAATTTTAAGATATCAAACACAGGAAACCTGGCGATCTCCAGTCAGCACAGTGTGTATCCTAACCACTCACATGATGCTATATAAGCATACATGAGGCACACACAAAAATTAGGCTCTGTTATCTTTATCTATCTAGCTCGCTTGAGAAAGGAGAAGAGGAAATGTGCAGACCTAACAGACAGCGGTTTTTTGCTCCTGCTGAATGAATGCCACTTCCATTATTGATTAATATTAAAAATCATGATGCTCTATTTGAATGCTAACATTTTATTTGAAAGACAAAATAACAAAACAAAACAAAAGCAAAAACAAAACAAAGCAAAAGCAAAAAACTTGCCAGTTTATATTTTACAATTTTGTTAGTTTTTTTTTTTAAGAAACAAAAGCAGTTGTACCATGAAACAAACCTTCTCAACATGAACTTGCATTGAACAATTGCAGTATATCCACCACAGAATAATTGACATTCCAGACTATGCAAGAAATACAAGGTCACCTTTTTTTTTTTTCCTACTTGTTAATGTCAATGTCAGAATTTCCTTTAAAACCCCCCAGAACGTTTCAAAAGTAGCTCACAAAATGAACTGTGAAATGGTATTTATAGGAAGCACAATTTATAAGAGCAGCAAAACATTGACAGTGAGAATATTTTTTCAAAAACTGCACATTTTCTATGTAGGACTCACAGCTAAATTTAAGTGGAAGATAGAGGCATCAAATGCTTGTTTTCTGAATGTGTATAATCTACAATTTTCTGAAACATTGTATTCTGAGCTCTTAGGAAAAGTTCTATGTGATACCAGGAAACAGTAAGCTACTATTAACAATTTCATTCTAGATGCAGAAAATACTTATTTTGATGACATCCTTTTCACCAGGGATATTTGAAAGTAGGATTCTAGAAAGAGAATGTCACCTGTTCTCCGAAATGAAGAAGGGCACCAATTTCAGCATGTAAGCTTACTTGATCCCCTTGTAATGTTGTTGTAATGATGCACTTTTTGGTATTTTTTGCTTATTTACCTTTATAAAATGTACACACGTGTGAAAATATTTTACTCCTACAATTATGTTAGGCAAAAAAGACAGAAGGCAGGGACTTACCCTGAGATAAAAAAAACCATCTGAAAAACAAACCAAAGCAGTGAACAGAACAATCCCTAGTTGTGAGGGGTGGGGGTGCATTTCTATCCTCTTCTGTGTACTAATACGTTCGCTTTAAAATAATCCCGTGTCATAATTCTCAGAGCTACTGTGACAAGACTATACTTTTCATTGAACTCTTCCTAGTTGCTGACCTTCACCTCCCACAGGGTGCATATTTGTTACCTGCCTAGGAAGATACCGCGTGCAGAAGGTTTTACAGAAGAAGTTCCAGGATCTGGTTGTTTCCAGCTTTGTTCTGCATCAAGCCCAGGAGATAAAGCTCTTCATGCTTCTTGTACTTCGTTATCATCTCTCTGGCCCTCAATGACTCGTGAGCCACCATCTGTATAAATGACCATGCTTGTTAACTGTTCTCCTGCTCTATCAGGGGATTCAGGTTTCACGGCGGTACCAGCCTGTAAAATCTCCTGAGACCCGGCCGTCTCTATCACAGCGTGCGAGTACACACCGGGCTCACTCTGCACGTCTGGTTGCAATTCTGTGACAATGTAGTGGGTCGCACCTTCTGAGAAGTTGCCATCAGAACCTTGAACCATGGCTTGAGCTATTTCTTCCGTCACAATAATCTGCGATATCTCCCCATCTGAATCAACTAAATCCATGTGTTCGCTTTGGACGCTGAGTGCATGGCTACCAGCTTCCTGCATAATTATCTGAGAGCCTTCTCCAGCTACCATATGCACAGTCCCCTCCTCATTTACAATGACCTGAGTGACACCTTCTTTTATCAGCTGATCGGCTGCAGCTGTATCACATACAGCAAAATGCAATACTCCTTGGACCATTTTCTTGAAGGCAGCCTGAGCTCTCTCCTGAGATGCAATTATAGCTGATGGGTGCATGACCTGCGTCACTACTTCCATAGGTTTGGTATCTTCCTGAGTCTCTTGAACTTCATGGAACATTTGTATTTCTTGTCTCCCCGCATCACTGGGAACACTGGGCACCTCTGGGTTTGGCATTTGCAAGAAATCTTTGTGACCAGACCTGCTTCTGTCAGGGAGTCCAGATTTGTTTTCCACTTCACCCAGCTCTGTTACAGCACAAAGCAAGGCATCTAGTGCTGAAGAGGAGTCTGGAGGATGTACTGTAGCTTCAGAAGACTCCAAAACTTCCTGTTGCATTATCTGTTGCAGTACAGCACCACTGGAGTCAGGAACTGCATCTATAGGAACAGCCTCCTCCATATCAGTTCCTGTTACTGAGCCTTCAACCACTACCACCTGTGTTGCACCATCGGCCAGCTGCTCAGTAAGTATCTGCCCTGGAACCATACTACTCACATCTGAGCTGTTCTGATCTGTAGCTATGACCTGCCCATCTTCTGTAATGTGGACTACCCTGGCCATCTGACCAGCCATTGCCAGAGTCTGAAGGGTCGCCGCTGCTGTTTCTTCTGCAGAGACATCAAACGCAAAGTCACCATCGTATCCTTGAATAATAATAACTTGCTGAACTTGTTCAGGCGATGGTTGCTGTCTCCTGCTGCCTCGAAAGACCTTCTCTTTAACTGGAGAAACCTCTCCCAGTGCTGCTGCAGTAAAAGGACTGGCAGTTTCCACAAAGGTTGCTCCTTGCCCCTTCAGTCGGCATTCATAAGACTTGGATACAATGCCTACAAGAAAAAAATATTCTGTTAAGGTGGTATCATGGCAAATATCAGTTCATTACTTCAGCAATTTGTAGCCTAAATGAAAAAAAATTCCTTGAGAATTGTTAGTTTTCACTGGCAGAAAACACAGATAAAATGAGCAAGCGAACAAAACCAATTTGCATGTTTTCCAAATAACATATTTACAGGTTGAAGTAATTGCTGAGTTTAACAATGCTGCAGCTTATTAACAATTTAAATGTGTTTTTTAAACTATGCTGTATTATAAAAAAAAAAAAAAAAGCCTAGATAAATACAGTATACAGTTAAAAGCCATTAACACATCTTTTATAGAAGATCCTATTGGTGATACTTCAGTACTTCGGTAATGAATTTTAGGATCATACATTTTCTTAAACATATCCATGTGTGAAAAACTGTGGCTGATCTTCTTAAAACCCTGCTTTTGTTGGCGAGATAATTGCCATGCTGTCAGTTTGATGCTGTTGTCTTCCCCTTCATTTCCCACCTAGCATCTTAAGATAGCAATAGCAAATGGCAGGATGGAGTATGTGCCTAGGTTTGTGGTTAATCAGTGCTGTTCCTTTGTAATAGTGTAATGAATGTATAGAATTTGTTTTTCTTTAACGCACAGTCAAGGCCGTGGGGGTTAGACTTGCTATCAGGAAGAATTTTTTCACAGTGAGGGTGGTTGTGCATTGGAACAGGCTGCCCAGGAAAGTGGTGGAGTCCCCATCCCTGGAGATATTCAAGAGATATGTGGACATGGCACCAAGGGACACAGTTTAGTGATGGGACTCAGTAGATCAGGTTGATGTTTGGACTTGATCTTGAAGCTCTTTTTCAACCCAGATGAATCTATGATTCTATGGTTTTTTTCAACACACTTTGCTGACTCAGCTCACCAACCTAATTACCCAGAGAAAACAGTCAGTTGTTTTCTCCCTCTAAGCAGGATGTCCTGTACAATTACTGGCCAGAGAAAGCTCAGTCGCACTTCTTAATTATGTCTACATGAAATCAATTAATAGACAAAAATATTGGTATCTCCATATCGCAACGGCTTACTTTGCTACTCAGTCACATTTTTTTGTCATTGTAGGTTTCCTCCTCAGTTCTCAACACTTATTTGGCAAAGCAAAAGATGCCCATGGCAGCAGGAAGTCTTGCACACCATCCCCAGAGCATGGCCTCAGATTGCTCATTTACTTGGATGTAATTTCACACTTGTGAGATGTGCTACACTGAGACTGAGTACTTGGCATCTTTGTGGCGACTTTGTTGATACGCTTAGGTGACCGTCAAGCTAACATGCCAAAATAACATTGGTGCCTAAAAAACTCAGCTCTTGCTTGCATCTATCTATCTATCTATCTATCTCTGCCTAATCTATCAATTAATCCATCTATCTATCTGTCTATTCATCTTTTTTTCTATTACAAAGCTTCTGGTAGAGAACTACACTGTGAAGCAAAAGAGGCGATTTTGTTATGCTGAAAGGCTGCAAGTCACTTTCAGAAGTCTCAGCTGACATTATACAACTTTCTCCATCTTAGTTTGCAAGGCTGGGTTATCTTTGGAAAAGAAAATTAACAATTTAAACCATTAGAGTGTTTCCAAGTGATGCTGCATGATGTATCTGGCACATGCAATTGAAGTACATTTTGTCAGGCATAAGCTGTAAGGAGGCTTACTGCGGTAGGGCTGGTTCTTATCCCCACTTTTCCTCTGCTCTCTGTAGGCACTGACATTCACGAGACCCCCCAAAGAGCAGAAAAATAGGAAGGGGAAATCAACATAAAATGACAATTATCTTAGCTCCTCCACATTTTATAATACAGTAGAAGTAATTAATTCTCTCAGGAATCTTGCTTTGTTGACGTGATAAAAGAGGAGCCTGGCAGTGATGTGGCACAAAATCAAAATAACTCTACAAATCATGCGTTTTCTGCAGGATTTCAAAATCAAAATAACACGGCGATCATAATTTTCACGTGCACGCAGCAAAATCATGACATCTTTCCCTTAAGATAATGATAATTTTTGCACAGGACATAGCACCACTGCATGGAAGAGAAGCTCTGCTCTGGGGAAGGGAAAGAAAAAGGAAATCCATCCTGTTTTCGTCTCCTGAAATAATTGCCGTACCCGTGAATCTCTGCAACTCCGGCCTTTACTGTGCAATTGAACAGGAAGTCTCTTGGGTGAAGAGCTACCCGGTGAATCCCTTGCAGCGCTGATAATTATGCCATTCTGACTGCTTACTTAATCTATTTGAATCCAGAGGTGAGTTAAGCCACTTCCTGACCATTAAAGTAAACTGCATGGGTAAATACTGCTGTCACTAAGGGGTGTGATGAAGCTTAACTACACCAACATCTTAACCTCGGCTCGGTGCAACCCTAGCTATTCCATCACAGTTCATAAATGCGATTGCAGGTCCATCTTTTGATTCAGCAATTTAATAACTTCGAGTGCTGTCAGTACTGCTTTGAAAAATGGCTCCTATAAAATGTAACAGCCTCAATCAGACTGTAAAAGATTCACCCACTGAAGATTCTTCCATTTCAACTATAATGAATTAATGTTGAGCAATGTAGAAGTTCAAGTGTCATTTAAACTAATGTGAATCTACTGTAACTTTAAATTTTAACTGGACTATGACCAAGAATTTACTGGGAACATCATCTTCAATTTTAGTGATTTTTCATGGTAAATACGAACTGCAGATTTTACTGGCTTTCTTTTGTTTTACAAGTGAAAAGCCAAGCAGGGAAGATATTTAGAAAACAACATATTTTGAGGCTTAGCTGCTATTTCAACTTTGGAACAGTGCATTTTTTTTACGGAGCACTGCTATCCAGCCCATTTGTAGGAGTTTTTATGCATTTAAGGAGTATGTCACATTATTGGACTGTATGTAGTAACAAATCACGTTGTCCTAGTAAATTCAGTCTGCCTCTAACCCCCTCTTAGAAGCTGGGAAAGAGAAGGGCTAAGTGTTGGCTGACATGGCAAACATAAGCTGCAATGCAAGCCCACATTAATATTAGGAAAACTGGACTTGTTGCTGATTGCATGTCACTGCAAATTAAGAAGATACACAAACAGGCATTAAAATGACAAAATATAATGATATGAGAGCTCATATTCGGACAATTTGTAAAGAGGTGTTTCATATCTAGGGGTGCAATGATCACAGAATTGGTTTCTTTCCAAGAAGTCTGTCATTTCAGCGGGGCCATTATTTATCAGTTGGAGTCCTGAGCAACTGTTAGTTTTTTATTTGAAAATGTCAGGATTTTTTAGACATTAAATCCATATTCACAGGTTATTTTAATTCTCAGAGACCACAAAGTCCCAAAATAGGGCTAAAAGAAACGCTTTGATGTTTAATGTGCTTTTGGGAAACTACAAATAGGGTTTAGTACCTTCTCCCCTCTCTTTTCCTTAGCACCTGACTTCCTTTTGTGTGCCTGTTTTATTCTTTTGTTACTGTCATCATTTGTTCCCTACAGAATAAATACCTTATTCTTTTGTTAAGCTTACATTTAATTAAAATGTACAGGATTTGTGCAGTAAACTCGAATGAAACAAATAAAACAAGGGCCCCCTCTCTTGAAGGCATACGTTGTGAATGAAAAATGTCATTACAGACTAAAAAATTTTGCAGTAAACAGGGCCTACAGAGAGAAGTTTCCCCCGTAATGACATCCATAAAATACACAAATGGCACTTTTAGTACCATCCTGAATATGGCATTTTCTGTGCTCTACACACAATCTAAATGGTTTGATCATAGAGCATAATACTCCATTGGGTTTATAGAACAATCAATGTTCCATAAAATGATGTATTTATCCAATAGTAGGCTCAGCAGTTACTGGTGTATGACATTGTAGGACACTGGCTTTGTACTGTTCAGCAGCACACATGCTGGCTGTAAAACTTATCTAACACTACTTCAACAACTTCATCTCATCTGTGTCAAGTAATTTGTTGAAGCCTCAGCTTGGTTTAAAAAAACTTGTAATAAAAATTCATAGGATTTTCAGGAGAATGAAAGCTGATGACAATAGCGAGGTCACATTGCGGCGCCACGCGAGGGGTCGGGGGTCAGCTGCAGTTCTAAAACAGAAAGTAGATTTCATGCATCGTGTAGCAGATAAAGACGGCATTAAGGAGGCTTGTCTCAGAAAGAAATGCCTAATGCCTTAGGAAAGTCTCTGCTAATATTGTATGTAAAGCACCGCTTTGCTCTCCGCCAGCCGCCTCCTCAGAATTTTAAACCTTGCCCCAAAGTTGTGGCAGCAGCCGCGCATGGTGAGGCCGGGCACGGGATCTCCTTCCCGAGGAGCACCTTCAGGACAAAGCAGTAAGTCAGAAATGAAATAATCTATTACGACAAAGGAAATGATCTGCATTTACACAGCAAGCTTGAAACGGCTCTCGTGCCGTTCCTGAGAAAGTTCCAGGTGACCTGATTTATAGCATCTTTTTCTGCAGTGCTTAATTTTTCTTACTTTGGTGATTAGGAGCCTTATTTATTGACACCTACAAAAATTTGGTATCTAGTACAATGTGATGGATATTAAATAATGCGGATGCAAAGTAACATCTTTTTGTTCAGCTAAATACAACCCTCCTGCGATTACAACATACAGAAAATTCAGCTTACATTGGCAACCATTTGAATGAGCAACTGATTTTTTTATTTTAAAGTTACTGCCTCCGTGACAATAAAATATTTTGAGTGGTATGTTAAGCTCACCGTTCTAGTTCATAAAGGAGTAATTTAGGCCTCGATCCTGCTGAAAATCTGATCAGCTCCAAATTTCTGCACTCTCTTCTTTTCTGTTTTTAACTACCTCTAATTGATTAAGTGCAGTGTAAGAATTGTAGCATGCAGACTTCGGGATTTTCCTGATTTTTGGAAGCCATAACAATAAACCATGTTTTTTCAAATCTCTGCTCCTTACACATACTCAAATCCTTTTTCTTTTCTAAGGTTTTTTATGTACAAGCTATACAGGGGCCAGCATTTTCAAAACCAGCTAGTTAAGCTACTAAATAATAGAGGTTGTGAAGGCTCATTCATATTTTCTACTGAGGAAAGAAAACAGGATGGGTCAAACCAAGAAGTGAAATAAATCAGCAAGCCAAAAGGGCTCTGTCAGAACTATTATGTCCACAAAAGCAATATACATTTGTAAAGCAGTACACATAAGTACACCTATAGGGAACTTAACCAGCTCCCTAAGAAACATAAAAAAGTCCACTATTATATAAATGGTAATGAGAGAGAGATACCAACACAGTGATTTTTTCTTCTCAGAACACCATTACCGAAAAAAGATAATTAAACACAACCAACTCCCAAATACTGCAAATAGTTCATTTTCTACTTAAAAATCCAGAAATGTCATGCTTGATGCTAAAACTAAAGATGTCCTTGGCTTCTAGCTTTGTCCTTTATCCACCAGCACGTCCAGAAGCTTCAAGGTCTTCTAAGAATTGCTTGTACAAAGGGTGAAGTTTTAACCTTTCAGGTATCTTAAACAAAGAAACAGATGTCCTTTTAGCTTCTCAAACTGTAAAAGGAAACAATTTTCTGTTTTTCTTTTGATAACCAGACTCAAAGTTCCTGTTTGTTATTTTTGCATCCCATACCTTAGAGGACTATGTCAGCACCAACAACAAAGAAATTAAACAAGAAATAGCCACCAAAATAAATAGCTAAGCCATTCAGTTACGATGTTTAGACAGTTGGTTTGGTTTGGTTTAGTTCCCCTCTAGTGTCCAATTAACCTTTGGGAAAAGGCCTTCGCTCTGAAAGAATTCAGTTTCTCTTTCCTTGTGCTCAAGGTCAAAAATGAACACTATAGAGCCTAGTGTCACAGAAGCTGGGCAAAGAAAAATGAACGTGCTGCCACTGCCACAGATGATGGCAAACAGGTACAGTGTTAATGCACAGAGTTTATGACTGCCTAGTGTGCTCACAGCCAGATTTTCTTCTAGACTACTTTTCCTCTTTATCCACTTGCCACCACATACATAGGCTTTTTCTTTTCCGTTCCCAGTTATGAGCAAAAGCCTCACTGAGGCATATACTGCAATTACCTATATGGATGAGTAGCATTAGGAATGTATTTGGAGTATTTTAGCTATTTTAGCTAGTTTTTCCAAAGCAATTTAGCAGCTGGAGATGAAGATAGCCAGCTTGGACATTTCTTCGCAGACCAGCTTCAAAGGCTGCTCTGGCCCTCAGTTTGGGAACGACTGACATTGATGCTACACGAATGGACTTTTACTGCTTTAATCCTGCAGTGCAATGGGAAAGTGCATTTTTAGCACTTCTAAACTAGAATC
Organism: Lagopus leucura; assembly: GCF_019238085.1. Classification (NCBI taxonomy): domain Eukaryota; kingdom Metazoa; phylum Chordata; class Aves; order Galliformes; family Phasianidae; genus Lagopus; species Lagopus leucura. The sequence continues at coordinate 34,822,136 of NW_024962263.1, forward strand.
TGGATTTCAAGAGATGCCAGTTGTGTTTGGTCAGGCTGCAGAACTCTGTTTCCAAGGCAGACAGGGCATACAAGATAATGCAAAAAAAATAATGGGAATGCTAATATGAGAAAATCAGAAAAACAAACGAAGAAACCACAAGCTCTGATCATAAGACAAATGATCTAGATTTCTAAAATATGTACAATCTCAGACGGTAACTATTTTGTTAAAAAAAAAGCTCAAACTACTTTCTGTCATTATTATCTTAGCAAGAGTTTCTGTTTTTCAAGAATATATACATTTAGATCCTGGTCTCATAAACATTTATTTATCACGAGTACTGCTTACTGCCATAGTTAGCCTCAATAGTCTCAAAGGGACTAAACATGGTAGCTTGCATTATGCATTGTGTTTGCATAATCAGGCCCTTGGGATTAACAATTCTGAAATTGGCCAGCCTTTCCCAACGTTTGATGTGCATACATGCACTAAGGAGAACAGACACTTGTAAGGGACACCTAAAATAAAACACGATGTTATGAAATGATCAAGCAGAAATTATATTCTCCTGCATACTGATCACATTATGAGTATCGTGATTTCCTTTATTTATTTATTCTGATTGATGCAGCCATTCAGTAAAAAGGAGCACCTGTCGTTTTCTTGAGGGCATGTCTCAACCCATTTGGAAAGCATGGCAGCTTTTAGGCAGAATGTTTGGCAATAACTAGAACTAGTAAGTTTCCCTAGTTATTTTTGTTAGTTAAAATAACAGAGATGCCATTTGCTACATGATAGTCATCTCTGCATTTCATTTATCAATTCAACTACATTACACTGTATATTCATATCTTTCCAGAGTAAATTACGGGAAATAACCATTTGTCTTCATTGTAGACACTTTTGTATCTATAGTAGAAAACAAACCTCTATTCAATAACTGCACAGAGGTACCATTAAAATCAAATTTACAGTAAACAGAACCTGCAGCTGGGGTAAAACACTAACTGTTAGTATTTTAATTATCAGTGAAGCTTTCGGAGGTCTAACATCTGCTCATAGCCAAATGACAGCAGCTGCTCATTTAAAACAATGTGAATTTCTTCTATAAATATTAAAATGAACTGTATGTTTCTTGTTCGTTGTAGCTATGTTCCTATCGAGCTGTTTGAGTATACAGGGCATTTTCAACTTCTTTCTTGTGGCAAGTTCGTAAAGGGCTGACCTCTTCAAGAGAATGAGAGGCAAAGACAGCAAAAATTCTTGAGTCTGTAAATTGAAAATGTTTAAGAGACAGTACTAGAGGTCACCCTCTGCCAAGACATTGCTAGTAAATGCTAACAAAACATCAGCAATAAGTTCAGTGCATTGTAGTAACTTCAAGGACAAGACTTCTCAGGATGCAAGGTGTCAAGGAGTCTACAGGGTAGGTTATCAGAAAAGCTAGCACTCTCTGAATAAGTAGAAGCAATTATTAATGCAGAAAAATTACCAGAAAAAATGTTCTATTTCAATATTCAAAGCATCAGAGGAGATGAACGTACTGTCTTTTATGGACTACATCAAAATCACACCAGAATGAGCACTGATTCATATGATTAGAAGTAATAATCTGCCAGATAGATGGAGCTATGCTGGCCAATAGAAGATCAGTTAATTTTGAGAAGAAGGGAGAGCATCATAACTTAATTAGCAGTTTTTTTTTCTGGACCCTCCATACAGTTCAATATCTCATCTGCTGGAAATAAGGAAAGAAATAGGAAAAGTGACACGTGTTCATGGTTGGTCCAGTGAGAGCAGGTATCACAGTGTTTCAGAAAAAAAGCAAAGGAAGGAAGTGGGAGTTTTAACTTATACATATTCCAATGGAGCAAGACCTATTTATTTACTTTTATAGCATCAAATGCAATTCTAGTGGATAATAATATTTGTAAATTTTTGCAATAGACATAAAGCACAATGATTACTTAGTCTGAAAACCACAGGTCATGCCACATCAAGGACAGGGTGAGAGAACTGATGCTGTTCAGCCTGGAGAAGAGAAGGCTGCAAGGTGACCTGAAAGTGGCCTTTCGATATATAAAGGGGAGCTACAGGAAAGGAGACAGACTCTTTATCAGGGTTTGTGGTGACAGAGCAATGGGAAATGGCTTCAAGCTCAAAGAGGGTAGATTAGGTTGGATATAAGAAAAAAGTCTTTCACAGTGAGGGTGGTAAAACACTGGAAGAGACTGCCTGGAGATGTGGATGATGCCCTGTCCCTGGAGACTTCCAATGTGAGGCTGGATTAGGCCCTGGGCAACCTGATCTATCCATACACATCCATGGGATTTGGACTAGATGACCTTTAAAGGTCCTTTCCAACTCTAAAGATTCTATGATTCTATGATTTTCACCTTTCAAAATAATAAGATGAGATGTTCACCTTTACATATATACCCATGACACACAATCAACCACAGCTGTCCCCAGACTGGTACATGGCATCAGATAAAGATGGATTAATTACATAGGTGGTTGTTAGGTTTTACCACCAGATTTCCCACCCCAGAGTTGGTATCAGTGCAGTGTGACCCAATGCTTGTGAGAAGGAGTAAATATCAGGTGGCCTTCCCTCTGCTGCCCCCTCATTCCACCCGAGGCACAGGGAGCATCGAGGCTAAAAATGCCTAAAGAGATGACTGCTGAAAAATATGTTAATTCTTCAGTTCAGAGTATCATGGGTTCAGCATTAACTATGGGGTTATTTAAGAAATGCAAAATAACATACGTGCTGGTTCTGTAAGGTGGGATGGGAAGAATCATAGAATTATAGAATGGCTTGGGTTCGAAGGGACCTCAAGGATCATCAAGCTCCAATCCCCCTGCCACAGGCAGGGCCGCCAATCTCCACATGTAATACTAGACCAGAGTGCCCAGGGCCACATCCAGCCTGGCCTTGAACACCTCCAGGGACAGGGCATCCACAACCTCTCTAGGCAGCCTGTTCCAGCACCTCACCACTCCCACAGTAAAGAACTTCCCCTGATAACCAACCTAAGTCTTCCCTCCTTAAGTGAAGTGAAGGTTGGAAAGACAGGTAACTCTTTTATACCACTTTTGAGGGTCGAGTTTGTGCCAAAGTGTTCTTTTCATGATTCACTTCTGGTGAAGGATGGAAGCAGCATGTTTCCAGCATATCTTCAAAGGAAGAAGGAATTCATATAATTGACCCTTTACACAGTCAGAGATGTATTTCCAGTGCTACTGATACAGTAGTATCTAAATGAGCTGTCTTTCATGCCCAGTATTAGATAGCACTAGGCTGTGCATAGATAGTAGACACCAAAGGAGCTGCTTCCTGAGCCACCGCTGATGCAGGAATCACAGTATCGGCATGTCTAGGAAAAGCAGAGCAACTCAAGCTGCTTCCACCCAGCTGCTTAGTTGTGTTCCAAATTTGAGTAATTCTCATGCTACACTTGCAACATGTGTAACAGTTGGTCAGCTTGAGGTAGAAATCTACAGCCTTTAGATTGATGATAGATGGAATACGCAGATAATAATAAATTCTCAGGAAGTGTTAACAACATAATTGAGAAAAAACAGGATGTAACAAAAGCAAATACAAAACCATGCAAGATTGAACTTGTGCTGCTACACACTAATACTTGCGGGGAAAGTAAACATGCAAAAATGACATTCAGTGAGAAAGAATTCCCTTGAGAACTGTAATGACAGCAGTCATCAAATTAGATGTGAGTTTATGAAAAGATAAAACAGGAAAAGAGAACAGGCCAAAGCAATTTTTAATTGCACGTTCAAAGGCATGTCTCCTGCACATTTTTCTGGTAGACCTACAACTAAATTATCTCTTCACCAGGGGAGAGACACTCACTAAAGAACATTCAGAACAGTGAAATAAAAATTACTAGAAGGATGGTTTTCATGGAAATACCGAAATACTGTCTGCAACAATTTCTAATTTTTAATGCAAAAGCTGAAGAGGGAGGAAAATTCTTGGCACTCGTGGAACAGCATAATCTGATTTTGACGCAGTGCTATAGCATTCAAGCCACAATGTAGGAAGAAGTTTGGATGTAGTGAGCAATGGAAGGCCAACACCGATGTCTAGGGCTTTCAGGTGCCAGAGAGGCTATGCTCCCAGAGGGAATAAATCAACTGCAAGAGAGCTGGAATAGGATTTAACCTGACTCATCACCATTTGCACTGCAAATCCATACCCTTCCACAACAGCTCAGTGAAATGCGGCATGTGATTCTTCAGTAACTACTTAGTTAACTTCTGTAAACAACTCCATGGTGAACTGAAGTTCACCCAAGGCTGTGGCGCCTTGAGTCTTAAAAAGCCAAAGAATTCGTAATGACTGTCAATCATACACAGCATGAATCTTGCTCAAATATGGACTAGTAAACAAACCCTCCCATTATGTCAGGTCATCTCATTAGCTCTTCTTACTTTTTAGCTGAGGCCCAATTTAGCTCAGGAGAGAGAGATCACTTCAAAACTTACCAGTGATCAGTGTTTTCTAACATATATTAAACACCGCTTAGCTCTTAATTTTGATAGCACTTGTTCAAAGAATCGCTGTACATATCTGTCTACAACTGATGCCAAGTGATGTTTAAAACCACACTGATTAAATGATGCAAACACAGTTACTCCTAGTGTACTTCTCTGTAGCACGATGCACTGTGCAATTAATGCACACCTTATTCTGATGGTACATACAACTGCTATAGCACTTGCAATGGTTAACTGAAGTGAACCCCAAGCACTGTTACTGTTTTAGTGCAGTAGATAAAATTTCAGAGGGTATGACAGAAGGTATGGCAACTTCTGTGAAAGTGGTAAACCTTGTGATATGTGACAAGACAGAGACCAGATAACACCCCCTAAAAACAAACAAACAAACAAACAAAAACCCAACAACCAACACCAGAAGCCTGAAGCTCAGTACGTGAAAGATGTGATTTTTGAAAACATGAGAATCTAACAGCCCCCATCGAGACTCATGTAAAGGGTTCTTATTTCAGCTACCTTTTTTTTTTTTTTTTTTTTTTTTTTTTTATTATTATACTACTTCTTACACCTTTTTCAGCTTCAGTAGTTTAGCAAACAGTTTCCTAACTTCTGGCACAGAACATACAAAATACACAGGAGGATGCACTGTGGTCTGTCATTTCAAAGATGTGCAGATTAAAGAGCAGCCCATGGCATTGCGGGCTGAAGCAGCTGCTCCAAGTCCCAGGTAGGGCGTACGTGGAGATTTTGTAGCTTTGTCTTCTGCTATATGTTCCAATGCCCCCAAACCTGCTGAGGTTCACCATTCTTATCAGTGAGTCTCCAAGTATCAGTGAAACAATATTCAGGTGCTTCTACTGGAATAAAAACACTCTAAAGCTACCAGGGTGATATATATATATTTTTTGTAACAAGAAAATATACATATTAAAATATAGATGGAATGAAAACAACACTAGTACCAAAAAGGACAAGCTACAGGAAGTCCAAAAAAATGTATTCTTAATTCACATACTACGTTTTTAGGTTCTCTTTCATGACAGAGTGAATTTTATGCACAATTTTTGGATATGTGTGCCTAGAGCTAAGTTTCTCTCTGCAGAATTGGGAAGCAAAATAAAATTGGTCTGTCTTCCACTAGTGCTAAGTACAAGCACATGCAAATGCAAGCCAAACAGAATGCATTTAAAATCTAATGGCATTTATCTAACTATGCGCCTCTATAACTGTATCTCCTGAATTGCTCATGAAAGTAGTATATTTATCACTAAATAACACAATAAAATGAAAAAGCATTATTCTAACTTTTCAGGCAGAGAAGTAAAAAGCAACAAAAAATCTGTTGCCAAGGTCACACAAGAATTCCCAGGTGTATTGAGGCCTAGACTTATGTCTTAATCATAGCATTATCATTTCTTAGAAGAGTCTATTGTCAGCGCCAAGAGTTGAGGTACTCCATTTACCCACACTGAAGCACCAGTCACATCGCTGCAATTTTCTTGATAATGCCCTGTCAATGAATCAACCCTACGTTCGTGAGCAGAGGGGAGTTCAGTGTCCATGTATCTTATAATGAGGAATGCTGTGCTGCAATCTCTGCTGAGATTGTCATAGGTGTCCACCGATACCATCTGCAATTACAGAATTTTATGAGATGGAAACTGGTTCATTAGGAAAAAGACTCAGCCTACCAGTTCATTTCACAGATGTCAGATGGTAGACTTCCTGATCGTCACGATTCTTGCAAGTGAATAAGGGGCCCGTAGTTAGGTTTTTGGGAATTAAGCACACAACCAATGCTAAGCATAGGCTTGAATGTTTTTCTGAGTTGGACCTTCTGTTAGCCCCAGCCTATGGCATATTCAAAATGGTAACCTAGTCTCCCTAACACTTCCCTGCACAAAAATGACCGTGTTTCTATTGGAGGTGAACCTTACTGCCTTTATTTAGTCCTTTTGTTAACAAAAGACCACAGGAAAATCCAAGCCAGCAGTGTTTAGCACAAGCAGATAAGAAGCTACACACAGACCAGAGCACTGCCATGAATTCTGGGTAGCCTCTGATGCTCTGAGAAGATGCCAATGCCAATCTCTATCATCCTCAGTACCATGAAACACAGTTATTTGAGATGTTTCCTTCTCCTTGTGCAACCACCTCAAGTGGCAGCAACAGACATAGTCTCTGGCCTTTCGTATGCTCATTTCACAGGACTGTTTCCATAACAAAGATAGACTCCCTCTGGGTCAATTCATCACAGGCTTCCCAAGTACTGTCCCTTCTACACCCTCTTCTGGTCTCCCCCCTGCCTCACTATAAAAAATAAAACAGAACAAAAGCCCACTGGACGCGCAAAAATTATATCGTAGATTTGTAGATTAATGGGCTGATTCTGGCATCTCAATTCAAATGGATTTACAACCACTGTGTTTAGCCCTGTGTGATTTCAAATAGAATTACTCCTGATGAATTTGAATGCAAATTCACAAAGCATTAAAACAAACCATGTTTAAACTCGTTGGTTCATCAGATGCAAATATTGTGCATTAAGCAGGGAATACCCATTCATGAAAATAATGAAAACTGACACCAATATAATAAAATCATTACAGGTTTATGGATTCTGGGACTTAAACAAGCCATACCCTTGCTTCTCCTAACTGATTAAATGCTTCTTTGCAGTTTATGTTTGATCTGAAATTCAAAACCAAATTACTTTAGTCTTTGAGCCCAGAACCTTGGAAAATTGCTAGGAGGGTCTAACTCAGATTTGCTTGCGGAGAAGGGCCAGATGAGGAAAGGAAGCCTTGGGGGCAGGGGAGCTAGCAGTGCAACTGAGAGCAGGCAGCAGCGAGATAAATTGAGGCTCCCAGACTCTGCCAGCAAGCATTCATAAAACCACCATGTGAACAGCATTGTGCAGAACAAAAGGCAATGACGATAAAATTGGGCACTTTTGCTTTAGAAAGCTGGCACAGATGGGTCTGTGCTTCATTTTTATGAAACCTCAGCTACCTTCACTTTGCATCACGTTTGTAGACAGGGGACTTATGTGCAGAAGGGCAATGGATTGCTCTTTCTTTCTGGGACTGTCCTGTAACAAGACAGCAAAATGAGTGCAACCTCGTTCTAGCTGATGACGCACATCTCTGGACTGCATCAAAGCACCACGTATAGTGTGGTCCTTCCATTACTCCCTGTTGTTCAATCACCATGAACAAGTTTTCATTTTCAGTAAGATGACAACACCTAAACTTGAAACTTCCAGGTAAAATCATATTTAGACACTAAATTCTTTTCATAATGATCATATTTAGAGCAGCAAAATATTCCTTGCTGAAGCATGTAATGCTGAGAACGCACTATTTTGCTGCACAGTCTATGCAATATAAAAAGTTCTTTGCTGCATCATGATTTGCTCCAATTTGTGTATAAATATCACCTGTAATAAAAGGAATTGTAACACCGAGTTTTACTTAAATAACAGCTGCAAAGAGGTTTGCAGGTATTATAGCTAACAGACAACAGAAAAGTATGGGCAATTGCAACAGCCCTTGCTCAAAATCATTATTCTCTCCTTTTTTTTTCTTTTCTCTTTTGCTAATCCATTGACATCAATTTTAAGTATTTTAAATGAGAATATTTAAAGATTTATGAATGGATAAACAGGAGGGGGAACAACTGTTTACATGAAGTGATAGTGATAGGACAAGGGGGAATGGTTTTAAACAAAGACGGGGAGGTTTAGGTTAGATATTAGGAGGAAGTTTTTCACACAGAAAGTGGTGACACACTGGCACAGGTTGCCCAAGGAGGTTGTGGATGCCCCATCCCTGGAGGCATTCAAGGCCAGGCTGGATGTGGCTCTGGGCAGCCTGGTCTGCTGGTTGGCAACCCTGCACATAGCAGGGGGTTGAAACTAGATGATCTCTGAGGTTGTTTTCAACCCAGGCCATTCTATGAGTCTATGATTATGGGATGGTCTGAGGTTAATTTGATTTGCAGAGCTCAGAAACCATCTAGATGTGCAGTAAACACCAGAAAGCCCGTTCTTGTAACCCTCTCTAAACTGAATTGGTCATCCCAGGAAAACTCCTATTTTTGATGACAGAGATGTGCAAGAGAGAGGACCTAACTGTGAGGTTCTTGTGTCCTACATTTACAAATATCTACCTAAAAGCCCACTTGGAATTTCTATAAGGTAACATGCCACACAACACATGACAGCGTAGCTGATGCTGGACCATGGGGGATTTTATAAGCCTGGCTGCTTTAGCACTGCAGTACTCAATCCAGAACCCACACCTCTCTCAGCTTTTATAAACTCCTACCTGTCCAGCAAATCAAAGACTTCAATTTCTATGGCAGCCCTGTGATTTATATCCTTAACTTTGTTATCTCCAGTGCACGGCACACAGAACTGTATTGGTCAGAGGCTAAGAAGAAAACTCTGGTGACATTCAGGTGATGGAAAAGAATGCCACTGATTCATAATGTAATTAATTTTGGATTAAAAAAGAAAAAAGAATAGATTCTGCTCAATCTCCATTATTTAATAACAGCACTCTGTGTGGTATGCCGTTGGCAGTAAGATGCTGCTTAAAAGCGACGTAATACTGAACCTCCTGGGACAGGCACTGTGTTTAACTCTCCTGCTCTCCCCATACTATTGCTTTTTTCACGCCTGTGGTCAACAGAAGTATTTGGGATGGATTTCTTTTCTTAGAAAGGGAGAGAGAGAAGTCTGCCACATTCTCTTACCAATTTTGAAACTGCTCCTGAAACTGAACCAAAATAGCTTCTGATTACAGGTATGTTCTGTGAACCATAAGGCAAGTGAAGACTTCTTGCTTTTTTCTCATGACCTGTTGGCTGATTTCTGGAGTGCTGCTGAGAAGCTGCTCTACTACTCACTATGGGCTGAAGAGCTGTGTCACAATACCTTGGCTTTATGAGTTGCTGAATATCAGACCAAACTGAACTTCTCAGTGCTACACACACCTTGTTTTTCTTGTTTGTTTCTTTTTTTTTAGCTCTCTCTCTTTTTTTTTTTTTCTCTTTCTGCAATGTATGAATGTGGCAGAGTGGCAGAAGCATAATACTTGAGCATAAAGGCCCACCATAATATGTATTAGAATGAGATGTACTGGTATGTAGTAAGTGCTAATCTGAGCACTCAAGAGGTGGAATTATGACTTCAGATTTAGGTGCTTATTTTAGAAAGTAGATCTCAAAGAATATATAGTGTTGCCCACTTAGCTTGGAAAACCCTGTTCCAGTTTTGAAAGCTACTTGTCACTGCAGAGCAATTTTGAAGCAAAGTAGTATATTTGGTGGCCTCATTTGCATGACAATACCCCGAATGCTCTTCTAGCTCACAGCTACTTCATGGAAGGGCTGGTACATTCAGGCTTTGAAAATAAACCCAAATCGTGTGGGTGTAGTGGTGCATATCATTTATATACTAAAAAAAAAAAAAAGAAAGAAAGTAAGAATGAAAGAGTGAGCCATGTGCAAAGGTGGAACTATTAAAATGGGTAATAATTGCAGATAACCAAACTAACATGCATCAGCAGCATATACTAGAAGTCAGTACACGTGGTAGTTTGGCAGGCTTCCAGCACAGTCATTGATTAGCCGATCAGGTGCTGCCTTTGTGTACGTGTTTTAAATGTTGACACCAGTCATCAATGCTTCTGCGAACGGCTGTCAAAATATATTAGCAACCAATTAGAAAAACTAAACAATGTACAGCACAAAGCGCAGATATAAAAAAATAGTTTATCGAAATGGACTTCACCCATCTCCTTCCCTTTCCTCCTTCTCTCACAGCTTGCAACACAAAATAAATGCACCACATTGACTTGTATGGCAGTACAGAATAACGCAGTCTCCTCCGTTGTGTGGATTTCACTGCTGAGAAGCTGTAACGCTAATTGTCAGTTTCCCATGATCAAAGTAATTTGGTTAAATAATTGGTTTACATTTACTATGGTTTATTTGCCTCACAAAAATAAATGTTTTAACAAAAGATCATCTGAAGAGGAGGAAATGCTATAGTGATAACACCAATATGGTGCCAGCATATGGAGAAATATGTGTGTTTGTGCATGTAAGCAATGACATGAAGCTTCAGCTGTTTTGAGAACAAAGCTTTACACCTGAATTAACTTAATATTATATGTGCATTCTGGCACATGTGCATACGAGGAGTAAAGATAAGGCAGTGTGCACTACATTTAAAATTCTTCTGTTATTGGATTGTGGTACTGAAATCAGTTCCTACTTTAAAAAATACTGCTTTAAATGTTGATTTATTGGACATCATTTATAACTGATTCTTGATAGGTGATCAAGATAGATGATGGCATTTCTTCTTTTCTATTTACTCTATCAGTTGCATGAAGACTGCACTCACATGTGAAACAACAGCTTTTCAATACCAAAAATCAAGTTGATGACATCATGATAACCCTTCCAGCCATTCTTGGCTTTTCAGATTTTTTTCTCTCCTCTATTTTATATAATACATGGATTTGACCACAATTTTTACAGCTCCTCCCTAGATGCAGAAAGGGAACACAGTAACCAAGTGCCTGCAGCAGTCGACAAAAGCTGTTTCCTTTAACCTCCCTACAGACTACCAGGCGTGAAGAATGGCTGAAGCACTTTCCCTCAGCCACCAGAGTTGCTCTTTTTTCTAAGTGCTGCTGGAATGACTTTATTCAGGAGAGGCTGCCACCAGAGTTTGTTCAAAATTCTGCCAAAATGGCTCCAACTCAAAAGTAATTAAAAGTCTCTGAAAAACTCATAAGTCAAGAGAGTGGCGTAACACCCATTAATTATGGTGCTCAGTGATGTCACACCTGTGACTTAATGGAGGCTACTCTGAAGTGGGTTTAGAGCTGCTGTTTATAATTTATAATGATATTTTGAAGACTGTATATTAAAGTGCAGTATCTAATCTGGATAGCACATATTTAACAATAACTGGTGGCATCATATCAAGAATAATATGGCACCTTTCACTGTAAAGCTGTTGCAGATGACAGCAGGTTTTAGCATCCAACACAACACCACAGGATGGTATCTGAGGTGGAACCACGGCCCTGAGAAAACTCTGATGCACTTCTTGTAGTTCTGCTCTCATCAACCAGCACTAGACTCTAATAAGGACAAAAAAGAAAAGAACTTCAAAGGACAAATACGATGTTGTTTCTATCTGATGTTGAGTATCTTTGGATATGTTGATACTACTACTGAAGGGTAATACATTTCTGTTTAATCATGCTTGGCTGTCCTTGCAAGATTTAGACATCAATATGGTAAAATCCTCAACTGGTTACCTGAAATAAACATGACAGTGCTTATTTCCATCGATCTCAGATGCTTTTCTGCTGGCCTATAGGACGCTCATTGTCTACAGACCATTACATTAAATTACATGGGATAGTACCGAATTTTATGCATTTCCAGTAAAACTACTGTGTATTTGATAATCATTCCCAGAAGAAAATATTTCAAGGATTGTATAACAGATTAAAACCTGCAATTTGCTTTTTTTTCTTTTTTTCTTTTTTTTTTTCCTTTGTCTGTTTTGAGATTAAATGGAAACCGTATAGTACAGAATTGGCTTAAGGTCACCTGTCTACAAGGGATTACTGTGTAGTTCCTTTTATATTTTTCCCCCTACTAGTTTGAGGGACAAAAGGGCAGCAGTACCCTAAGGGCTTTTTCAAATAACCTCTTTAGCAAATAAAGTCATACCCTATGTATAGAGGCCATTTCATCCCAGTCCCGTGGGCTGCCTGTAGGGTAAAATACTGAATTTTTCTGGCATATGTCAGTGAATGTGAAAAAGAGGACTACTACTTACAGAAAGTTAGAGGCTGAATGAAGGAATGTGAATTTCCTTAATGCACTGATTTAAAACATCATAGATGGAAGCTGAAGACATCGGCTACAAGCATCTCAAAGAAACACTGGAATACATTTACGAGAACCACTCAGAGATTCAAATGCCAACCACTGATTTACTGTGGCTTGAATACACAACAATTTCAGCTTATCTGAGATCTTAAACAAACAAACAAACAAACATATTTTCCCCAGGGAAGATAAATAAAATAAAATTGGGCCTTTTCTTTATGGGTGTAATCTTATGACTGTATCGACTTAACATTACCATAAACATTGCTGAAATCAACTGTCAAAAAGGAATCTGTTATGCTTATATAAATTACTGTTATTGTTGTTGCTATTATTGCTGCTCTTGCTGCACCCCGCTTCTGTAATTGGTTAAAAGATAACGTGCAAAACCCCAAACTTTCTGGTATTCATAAGGTACAAAATAATGGTTTTAAAACAAATGATTTGACAGCTGCAAATACAGGATAACACCTAGTTACATTATAGAAACAGTGTGGATAATTACTTTTTTCAAAAGGAAAGACTCCACGGACCACAGTCTTGTCTGAATTTCCCTGCAGCTCAGATAATGTGCAGTAATACAAATCCCGTTGTCACCTCAACCTAAGTCTTTTTATCATCCATACATCAGTAAGACTGATGAGAGACGTCCCATGATTCTAACAGTCTCCCTTTGAAGGATCCACATGTTAATTACTGCACTAATTACGGTTTTTGAATAACCAAATGAAGTAAGCAGACTATGGGAGGTACAGGCATAAACCTAAGACTGAGAAAATACTAGTTACTGAAGTCATCAGTGTAAACTGACACATTGAACATGCCTAAAAGAAGTAGAAAAAGTAGATTTTAAAAGACAAGCATCTTCAATAATTAGGGTTCCATACAGGAAAAAGAAATGTTATTTCTTAATGGCAAGTGCATTTAAACTGTTATCTGAAGATCTGAAGGTAAGCCTGCTTAATTCACTGCTTCTTCTTTTGTTATTAGGAAAACATAATTGTTCCAAATAATTAGCACTAGAGTACATCACAAGCTGACAACAAAATTATAGAAATCTTCATATTCAGATCCGTCTAGCTGGCTATTAGGAACAGTTTCTGATCATAACCCATTAGTTGAAGTGCTGTGAGTTCTTGATTGCCACCAAATAACCTCAGATATCTGCCTAAGTTAACAGCCTCTATTTATTCAGAGTTTTCTTGACAGTAAAAATTGCTTACGATTTTTACAGCTGCCACACAAAAGAACAGTATCAGATGTGCGTACTTGGAAGATTAGGTGATAAAATAATTGAAATGTGGATTTTAGACACAATTTTAACTCCTAACTTTCTAAATGAAAAACAGCCGGGGGATTTCAGTGTGCTGCAATGGTGCTATTGCTGTTCATGTTTATTAAAAATTTAAATGAATGCGTTCCAGACCTTGCTAGTTGTGATGTCCATGCTAATTAAAATAAGATTTGTTTGGGATGATTTTTTTTGGCACAAAAGCCCAACTTTGTCCTTTTTTTTCCCCTCTGAACGCAGACTAATCAACACTTAAAGATTCCTCTGCATCTGAAAGCTCAAACCTTTATTTGCTGGTACTTTCTTGTGAATAAGGACAAGACATAAACCACTGTTAATTCATTTCTTACACAGTTAACTAGAATGGGCAGCACCCCAGCAAATGCTACCAGAAAGTCTGGCATATTTTTCGCAGACACTGACAAATGAATATTCTCACAGAAATCACTGCCGGAACCCCAAACGATTAATAAGAAACAACACACAAAGAGACCCGAAATCCCACTCCTATACATGAGTGAGAATGGAAGTGTACCCTCCCAGTTACTAAGCCAGCTTCAGTGAGTGGATTATTGACAATGTAATACAGACAAAATGAAAACTTGTTTAAATTTCCAATCTAATACTTCAGTTATCTATAATGCTATTTGAAGCTGCTTTCAAAATGTTTTTTTGTGATAATGGCTTGGTTTATAAACCTACAAAGCTGTATGTCAAATCCCATAAGGGATAACTTTGATTACTATAGTAATTAATGATGCTGGATAGTAATATGGATTTTCTGTTAAGATTTGAGTTTGAAGTTAATTAGTCTCCACATTATGATTTGCTGATTAATTACAGATATTTAGTTATAAAGAGAGATGTTAATTATTAATCTAAAAAATCATCTAGTGTAATTAACGAAAACTTTGGCGTCAGTCACCTCTCTCCTTGTATGTAACTTCCAAGGTGCCAATTCAATGCAGTGCGGCTCAGACCCTCCCCAACAGGTAAAAATCCTTCTTTTATCTTTCTTGGGTGTGGAGTAGAGTGACCAAATTTTAATTTATCAGGCCAAGCTGCCCACGCCAAAGCAGGACAGGAACTTAATTCTCGTCTAAGTACCGATCTTTCATCGCTGGTTCCTACAGTGTGCCTCATCTCATCACTAAAGAAAGTGCAATAAAAGAAATTCCACTCTGAGTCTTAACTGGGTGTACTTTTGAAATCATGTCTTAACCTCAGAGCTGTGATGTTCTTCTGACTGATGGTCTTTGTCAGTTCCCGTGTTAAAACTCTGGAAGGAGCTTCGGCTTTGCTACAGATATCTGTATTTTCCAGCAGCAGCGGCGACAGCAGCCTCTAGCAATGCCAAGACATTATTAGAGCAAAACTGCTAATTAATGTAATAACTCAGAATTTGAAATCACCTTTTGTTTAAAAAGAAACCCCACCTTCTCTTTTTTTTTTTTATTCCTTCTCATCTGCAAGGAACAATTCTTACTGTTACTGTAAAGGGGAGGGGAATGCGATTAAGAAAAAAGGGTTAAACCAAAAAGTATCAGCAGCACACCAATGTCCTGGAATTTACCCTAGTAACACAGACTCTGAGAGGGATCTGTTTACATTATCTCTAGATCATCTTGACAATATTTATTCTCTATTTACCTAAATGAGGCAATATGATGATATTTATTGCTCAGAATGGCTAAATATAGACTTTTCCTGAGCACTCAGTACCATAGTGGGAGGTTTTGCTCTAATCTACATCTTTAAACTGACAAGCTGGAGCATTCCTAATGAATGCCTCTTTTCATCTGGATGTCTGTGTGTATTTGACAGTATAAATATTTAGCAATATCGGAGTCAGCTTGTGATTTTACCCAGATGGACTGATTGATGCCTTGGCTTGACGTTGCCAAAGACAATCCATGCAGTTATATAAGCAATTTCCCTCTTACTTCCTAAGAAGCAATTAGGTGGCCAAAGGCAGCAACCCAAAAATAGTGAGAATACTTCTAGTATCAGCTGACAACTCTGAGGGATAAATAAAATATGGTACTTAAATTATTACCACTTTACTTTCATGAATCATGGGATTAAAGCTTTCACTTCTAAAGTACATATAAATTGCAGGGTTTCTTATGTCTGTAATTTGCAAGAATCTAAGTTGAAATACCAGCTAATCAGTCAACTCACATTCACCTTGGGAAAAGTACCACCCTTCCTTGTCATTTTTGTAAATTGCATGCCTAAGCACCAATGTTATTTTCAGGGCGAAAAAAGCTTGTCAATAACATACATTGCAGTCTAGTTAAAACAACATTTGTTAAGGTTTAATCGCAAATGTAATCTGCTTTTAAAGTTTAGACAGAACGCTCAGAGAAATTCAAGGGACAGACAATAAATCATTTTCTCCTATCCTGAGTGTGAACAAGGTAGGCTGGATCCTTGCAGGTGCACTGGGCTGCTGTCCTACATGCTGCGGACCGCTTCTGATTTTTTCAACAAACCATTCAGAAATACAGAGATGCCAGCAGCTAGGAGAGAAGGAATTTATGCACTATGTGACTTTAAAGCTACATAAGCTGTGCTTCTCATGTAAGTGAAGATTTCCCATCATTTTATTCAGTTTGTACCTTTGCCAAACACTTTGAAAATTAATAATGTGTTTGTGTAACAAATCGCAGCATCTAGAAGTTCTAGCTGAATTGCATGGACACACATACAAAACTATACGAATACAAAAAATGCTGGGTAGCGAATGTCAGCTTTACATTAGCTATGCACTGCTTGTCTGTGTCAGATTTACATGGTGCAAGATGCCTGTGATGATTATGTCGTGCTCTCCTATGCGTGTTAGTGCTTTGAGGGAAAAGGATAGTCGCACATTACTTTCGGCAAAGGTAAAATTCACGTGTCTCAGCTCTGTTGTTGATTCCTCTCCTCTCCCCACACACCTTTCGTTTCTTTGTTTTCTATTAACTCATCCCGGTCTTTGTATAACCTATGCAATAACCCAGGAGAAAGGGCAAGGAAGACATTATTCTTCTTGACACTAATACCTATAGATCCTGTTCTGCAGTGATACCTCTCCCTATCACAAGGTATCTCGGCTAACAGAATGCTCCAAACTCAAGAGCTGGCACCGTTAATATATTCCAAAGCAAGTGGGATGCAGTGCCCACCAGTAATCAGCCACACAAAGCAAGGTTTCTTGGGGACTGCCTGCCTGCCTGCCTGCAATGTACAGTAGCTTTCCGTACGGTGCGCATCGGCTGCACTGTGCTGTTTGGAAAAGCAGTCTCCCACTTACCTTTTTTATTATTATTCTGTGACCAGCCAGGTGCCAAATAAAAATAAATGTATGCTGTTTCGTATTTATTGGATTTGATTAGTAATAAATTTGTTATTGACCAGTTCCAGAGCGCAAGGGCCTGAGGCACAATCCAATGGTCTCTACTCACTTGATCATTACCCTCTGTGCTTTCAATCAAGCTGCACTGAACTGTGTTTCTCTCTGTTCTGCTTCTGAATCATCTGGGTGGGGGGAAGGAGGAAGAGGAAAGCTTTCTAATGAGAAAATTAGGAGAGAAAGGGAAGGCTGTTCCTTTAAGCTAGAAGATAACTACAGTACAATGCCAAAAGAAAACTGGTGGTACAGTGCACTGTACATAGCACAATCCATTGCGCAGGTTGACGTGAGAAATGACTAAGTCTGATAAGGCAAAGTTTAGAATAAACTGCATTGTTTTACAAAATATGTCATCGGGAAAAATGCATTAACTCTAATCAGCCAAAATGGTGTGATTCATTGCTTAATTTCAGGGTATCAGGCTATAAATTACATCAGGCCTGCCACAACTAATTTTTGCTGTGGCATACTAGATGAAAAATGAAATGTCCAAGTGGCTACAAGTGAAAAGCTTCCATCTTTCTTCCACAGCTGAATATTACTTACTCTAATGATGTATAATAGCCTGCAACTACACTTAACCTGTGCATTAAATGGCAGCACAAACTGTTTACCTAGAGTTATGAAGAAGAAAACAGCAAATCAAGCAAAGGAATCTAGAGTGTGTACATTAACCTCCCACATGCCAACATAATTGTTCCCTACAGATGATGTATAACACCAACTCCAAATCATACTTATTTTTTTTTTCATTACACATAATAGCTTATGCTTCAAGTATCAAAAGTGTCAAAGCATGTGTGATAAATTGATGCCAAAATGTATCTAATTAATAAGTCTGATGATGTTTAGATTAAAACAGATGTTGGCTATGTTGTTAACAGAACAGCAGCTAATAAAAATAATTGCAACCTATATGCCTAAAAACTGCAGGTATTATTAGAAAGAACAACAAAACCATGTCATGTCTGACATGGTTAGTAAGTACAAAATGGTTAGTAATCTTGTTTAGGTGAAAGTGTTCATTTATGTACAAATACCTATCTGTGGATCAAAATAATTAATCAGCCTAGCAGTACTAACAATTGTCTTAAAAATCTTTAGCTGGACTTTACACGGATCTCACTTTTACCAGTGATACTCTGTGCGTAACACAAATCCATAAGGCATATGTGCCATCATTCACTTACAACAAGTAAGATGGATTCTTCACGGATAACGTGGAAAGCAAAAAGATAATAAAATCCAAAAATTTTCTAAATGTAACACAGTAGTCCATGATAACTGTAAGTATCTTGTTGTAGATACTGTCAGTTTTAACAGTTCTAATTCCACCAAAAAAATCAACCAGAAATAACATATTAATTTAAAAGTAGATCTGAACTGTACCTTAAGTATCATGATATTTTAAATCCAGGTTTTTTTTTTTGTTGTTCTCTTTGATGGAGAATAACAGCTCGTTGTTTTCAGTCTTTTAAAAATACTGCATCTGAGAAGAATCAATTGATGGAAAACTTGACGACAAAAAATGGTATCGTTCTGAAGCAAGTTTTGGAGAATCTGATTAGGTCTCATGCTGCAATACTAGGTATTCCATTTTTGCCAAAGGGCCAGCTATTATTATTAACATCATTTGTCTGAATCATTACTCTGCACCTTGGTTCAGCAAACACTATGAAGATGGCATGGTAATAAATGACCGCAGGATTCTTTCCTGCTTCGGCCTGTTTTTATCTGCCACCTCTCTACCGTCAGCTCCATCTTTCTGAACCTCTCTGAATCCCCAAAAGGGACGGGGCATCTATTTGTTTTCCACTAGGTTACCACTCTGTCTATTGTTGTTTGCACTAAAGGGTACGAATTCAATTCATTCTTGTGACATAAAAGCAGTGATACAGTAAATTTTTCGCCCAAGAGAAAACACAAAGAAAGTTGCTGAATATGGGCTAAGATGTGAAGCACCAGTATGTATGTGAAGGAGCTTTCTGAGACAGTCTTGCTCACTGAATATTGTTTTTTCCCCACCACAATCTAGACAATCACATAAGAGCATTTTAAACTTGCACTAGCCTTTCCAAACAGGTACCTCCTGCAAAACTGACTGCAGAGGAGGGATACACAGTATTTTCCATCGTATACATAAGAAAGAGAAGAAAGAAAGGGCTGGGAGGTAAAATAACAAATTGAGAACAAGAAGATTATTATTATACAATTGATAATTACAAGATAACTACTAGCCAGTGCTTCTGGGATAAAAAGGGTTAGTAAGGATGGCAATTGAGAACCAAATAAGATAACAAATAGCCAAGAAGAGAAGACTTAAAAACCATTAAATAAGAAAATCAGAATGAGAGAGAACTACAGGGTGTTGGCTAAACTTCTGTCTTCTGCATGTTGAAATCCATACCTTTAATGAAACCTAAACATGACAAAACTAATGAATCTGCGATCCAAACGAATCAGTCAAAACTGAACACACTAGAGATAGGACCTGAGATTCTAGTTTGCAAAATAAAACCAAAATCTGAGATGTAAGAGGCCTCTTTCTTTCAAATAATAGAACATGCATATTTTTCTCTTTAGCAACAAGAAACACTAAGTGTTGGAAAATACTATATAAAAACCAGACAACTCTTTAAGAATTCCCAGTTACAAACATCTTGCCTAAGACTCCCTCCCTTTGCAAATACCAAAGGGCAGATCAGATGAGATGATCCATTCAAAAAGTAGCTTTTGATGTCCCCGTGTATGTAAACACCTCACGTTCTCTGGGTTTTCAGTTACTTAAATGCAGTAGTAAAACATACACTTAGCACTGGCTTTTCTGAAATAAAATTTCTATTAAAACGTGCCAAACTTGGTACAGAAAAGAGCCAAGCACTTTCTTTATCCAAGTCTTATAGGAGGCTTAAAAATAACACTCCCAAGTCTGAATTGCTGTAATTCTTCACAAAGCTCGTAAGGCTCATTGTACATGACTTTCTTCACTGTCTTTCTGCATTTCTGCCAGAAGTTAAGAAGTTATCACTTGAAAATCACTGGCTAATCTAGCTTGTGCAAAGATGGATTTTTAATGAAAGTTTAATGAATGATAAATACTTGTTTCTTGATAAATGTTTAATTATGCCAATAATTACCAACTGCTGAAAACTACTGTTGTGTTAATAATGGCATTTTAGTACACAAGCAGTTTCATGAGTCATGATGCTGTTAAAGATCAGAATTCCATCTGTCTAATGCAAACTAGCAAAACAAAAGAAAAGTCTAATTAATATTTTGATACATTTTCACCATACATTTTAAAACTGATGTCCTTTTGTGAAAGAATAAATTTACTTGCTCCCTTTTTGAGAGAAGAGAAATACATGTCTCAGAGCGATTATATTATTAACCATGACTGCTATCTGAACCTAAAAACTGGAAATGAAGAAGAAATGAAGCCAGATGTAATAAACATACAAATGCCTTTTATTTTTCTGCAGTCAGAATAGATCATCGTGGAAATAGTAAGACTGGGTTTTCATCTAAAATATTTTGAATCAGTTTAGTACCACATTACTTAAGCTGTACTGATCAACAGAGGTATCTAGGACTACTTCTCCAGACCTGGAAGTCTACTGGAAGTAGACTTCCAGAAGAAGTCTACTTCTTCTTCTCAAGAAGTAGACCGCAGCTCTCATGTCTTAGAAGTGGGGGGCCAAAGAGCATCAGATTGTCATGGCATTTGCACTGGGGCCTAAATAAAACCTGCATCTTTTAAATGTAAAAATACAGATATGCAATATAGATATGCAGTAAGTCAGCACAAATTAAACAGAGAGAATAATGTTGTTTTAAAAACTAATATGAAAGAGCCTCTGGTCAGGCCTCCAGGTGCAGCTGGAAGGCTCACAACATGAGCAGCAAGCAAGCATTGTCTTGAAGTTGGCATTGGCACTGCCCTTAATGGGAGTCACAGACCCAACCTACAGTTTCATTCCAATCCCATGGTACGGGGGAAAAGATTTCCCATGGACTGCCTGAAATTCAACTTCTTCCACGCATTAACTCCACTATTACATTTTGCATCAGGATACTTAAAGGGAGTTTCTGGCTCAACACCTTACAGATGTTAGTTTTCCTTTTGAAATTATGCAAAATTTCAATTTAGATGGATCTTAGTGTGTGTCCAGCAAAGACTGGACAGAGCACAAAACCTTATTTTATTCAGCACTCTTGTACCTCATGTAGGCATGACTAGGGGATCCCATAAATTGCTACTATTTCTTACATCTATAACTCAAAGACACAAATTTGTTTTCTACATAAATGCAATGTATTTTTTAGATGGTATTCTTCTTATTTAACATTTATGTAATCTTTACTGTGCATCAGTATGTATTGGAAGAGTTTGACCTCTACGTGGCTACCTTGCAGAACATTTCAATTCTGAAACTATTCTTACAGTTTTAAGAATTGCCTGACATCTTTAATTTATTATTCAGTATACTTTTTGCAGATTGGCAGTTGTTCACACAAAAATGCAGTTCACCATCTACACAGGCAATAAACCCAAATGCTGAACCAATCAAACATATTCATGGAATATCAGAAAGGAGAATTCCTTGCTGTCACAGATTAGTACAGTGAGCATGTTAGCATCCATATAGCATCTGCATTGCAATACAGAAATCAGTGCAGTGAAACAGAAAACAAAACCCATTCTGACAAATGGTTGGTGACTAATAACACTTCCTTCAAAAGATTAACTTTGGAAAGTGAAGAACAAACGCAGAGATAGACTGAAACATATATTGATGACTTTTCTGCAGCTGAATCATACTGTCTGTTGCTGTAAGGTTTTAAGAATTATCTTGATTGTACAATAATATACAATGTTACAGTCTTTTTGATTATGTCATACCATGTTCTGTAATTCTTAGAACCTGAAAGCAATACCTTCTGTCTATCATCATCCTCAAGATTCTCTATTTTAAATAGATGCAGAAAGCATGCATGTCCTAATATTACAGGAAATGTTTGGCTCCCCAACCACGGTGAAATCAAATGGAAATTGACCATTTCAGCTGAATCTAAATGTCCCCCAGACATATGTGGGAGAAGAGTCCCAAACCCTACATGATGGTGAGAAAAACAAGTCCTTCCCAAGTCCTGTCAAATTCAGCAAAAGGGATACTTTGCTTCTCATAGATGCTCCTCAACGTGGAGCACTTCAGTTAACCTCGCCCAAGGGTGTTATCATAAATGATAAAAATATTTACTTTCTTAGTGAAAGGATAGAACAATTCACAACCCACACTGTTTTTGAAGATAGTCCAGTTTTAAGTAACTCGTCTCTGAAACTTTCATTTCACTGCATTACTGTACTGGAGTTCATATTAAAAAAGCTGCTTACAAAAATCATATATCTGAACTAATCCCATTGTCCCCAGCCTTCATCCTCCATTTCAAATTCTTTGCAAACATTATTCTTCTTGAACTCAGCAACATTAAATGTATCATAATGAGTATCTCAGAAATAATTAAATACATTCTGAGTTAGTAATAATTTGTTTTTCTGCGCTTTTAAGGTTTGGTAACATCACAGTAATGACTGACTGAGGCTACAGTTGCTCTCATTACTGCTGGAATGGGTGGAGCTCCACTGATTGGAGCTGAAAGGTGGAAGATTTCTCCTAAAAATACGTGGTAGAGACAGCCATATATTAAAGTTTCGCTCCACGTAAATGGAATGTCACTCTTTTATAACTACAGTCCACTATGATAATCCTCAATTGGAATGCATTAATTATCATCCACCAGATAAGTGTCAAAAGCTACATTCCTAAAGGATTATCAATTCCCACCCAATTTCTGCTGCAGCTGAATAAGGGAGAAGAAAAGTTAGTAGAAAAAGAAGAAGCATCAAGCAGCTCTTCGTCTTCCCACAGTTATTCTCTACTCGGAATGAAAATATGGCCTTTCAGAATAGCTCAGCCATTCGTACAGCTTTCATCACAACTGCACAAGTGGAACAGAGGCAATGACATGGTATCTGTGTTAAAATAGGAAAGACTTTGTCCTGGAGATTCTTTCATTATATAGTGACATTCTTCTTAGAAGTATTTGGAGAAAGAAAGAAAACCCTTCAGTACTAGAAGGCTTCAATGAAGACCTCAAAACCATAAAATAACAGTCTTTCTTCTACAAGTTAAGGCATTTTTAACCATTACGCCAGATGATTTCCTACTGCATTTTATATGTACTTTTCTTTTCCTATCCCTTCACTTTTTTTTTTTTTTCCTGTTGAAGAGAACAGAACTCAAGCAAAACTCTCAAAAGACTTCTCTGAACAGCTTGCTCAATTACATAGGCAGAAGTTACAGAAAAAGTGTCACAAAGGCAAGGGCTCAGATTAAAAACAAAAGACATAGAAAAGTTCATTTCTGTGCAAAAAACTTTCCCGTTTACACCTTTCCAAATACACACAATTGTGAAGATAGTGTGTGGCTTTCTGACAGGCTTCTAATGGAATGTGGCTACTTTTTATTTAAGTGACTGCTGTAACTATTCCACTTGTAAATCTCACAGCAAAAAAACTATGTAAGCTATTGAGAAGTAAACACACATTCAAACACATGGATGGGTAATGCTGTTTAAATCAGCAACACAAACTGCCATGTTGGTCTGACACCATGCCTACAGGCTCATCAATCCCAAAGCTGGGGTGGAGCTGGGACAGAAGAGATCTTCACTCAAAGTTGGTTCAAATGCACGGGTGAGCCTCTTTGTACTGCTTCTGCCTCTGAGCCAAGTGAAACAAAACCCTGCATAGCAGCAAACAGTATTAGTACTGCCATTTATATACTGCAATTGCTGTAAGGGTTATTGTGCTGGGCCCTATACAAACACAGGCGCCGAGGGAAGCAATCCATTGGATGCTCAGTCTGAAGACACAATGAGAGTAAGTTGATAGCATGCAAGCTTAATGCTCAACAATGAAGGCACACGGTCACAATACCATAGAATAAAGGCCTTTTATTCCCAAAACTAGGATATTTGAAGCCATTAAAGATATTTACTTTTTACTATGGTTGGTGCTATCACTGTGGGGCACCATGCAGGTGGAAATGCTGTGCAATTTTTCAGACAAGACACTTTTGGCAGATTCTTGCAGCACATTTTCCAAAAATAAGGATGTCCTGGTAAAGTTCCAATATTTTTAAGCCACATTATGCTTTCCTGGGTTTCCCCTGCAGTTTAAACTGGAAATGACATTAGCCATGTAATGCTGTTGCTCTGTTAACAAAACCCTGTATGTTTTGCCTTAGCTGAGGCTGGATTTAGTGGAGAGCGCTGAAGTCTTCGGAAGAGCTTGAAGTTTGTAACATGTTTCAACGTGCCTTAAGATGTTGTGGAAATATTAAATCATTACGACAAACATGGAATTGCTGAAGTATCCAGAGCGGTGAATTACAAGGGAGGCCCCTTGTTCCTTCCTGAATAGGAACAGGCAACGTTTCTTACCAGGCACCCATGGATCTGAGAGCCACCAGATGTTGAGCCCACCTCATACAACAGCAAGAGCAGATCTTCCCATTGTCACTGCAACAGGGTGCGACTCTGGGTTCTGCTTGTTTAGCAGGGCTCTTTAAATGAAAATTCTGGGACATCTGCGGGTGCCTCGTATTATATTAACACATGCACCTCACTGTCTCCTGTCTTAACAGTGTGTTGTCACATTTGCAGTTTGGGCAAGACAGAATTGCTCATCTTCCCCTCGCAGCCCATCTGGTTTCTCCCAAGCTGCTCAGGCGACAACACTCCAAAGAAAAAGCGATGTTATCAGGGGCACGTACCAATATATATCACATATTGCAGCATGTTTTGTCATTTACAATGCATCATAAAAAGTTACATTGCATCTGACCTACAACATGATGTAATGTAAAATGACATGCTTACATTGAACAACATTACATTACTCAAAAATCAGAATTCAAAGAAATAAGCACGGGGGGGGGGGGGGGCTATTTATTTACTTAGATTGCCACAAATTCTGACAGGCATTAAGTCAGCCAAGAAAAAGAGGGAGGTGGCGTAACTAAATATTTAACTGCATGGCTGCTTAGTCACTTGCTAATGCTTTTTTTTTTTTTTTTTTTTAAAACAAAAGGAATTAAATAGTACACTCTGAAATCTCTGTTGTACATCTTTAATATTAAACAAAACAGCTGATATAATCATGGAAATATTACTGCTAACTTTCAAAGTGTAAAACTGGTGTCACACAAAGTGTCAATTTTCTTCACATTTTATTACTAAGAAGTGTGATGATCAAGCTGTAAAAATGCATTTTAAATATTTGTGCCTGATTTTTACAGCAAGAGCGTAAAGCAGAGAGCTCTATACATGCCACAGATCTGCTTTTTAAGAATCAACATGGTGCACACCATGTGAACTGTCACATTAATAACCCTATGCTGATATTCAAATTTTCTGTCTTAAGCTAAAGAAAGATTGAATACCCTGCTGTTGTGTGGCCAAGATTGAAGAGGTGTCTCACTGACATTGTTCAAAGTTTATGAAAATATATGAATGCTCAAATGTCATTGGCTTTGCGCCTCCAACAGACTGTGGTTTTATGAGAAATCAGTCTTTTAATCAAAATGATTGAATACCTTAAGGTCGAATCCAAAGATATCAGTTAATATCTAGAAACGTGCTATTTCTGCAAATTTTGCCAAGCCGTACATATTGCGGTGCATTTTAAAGTGTTAATTTGTGCATTCCATATTGAAAATTGATCTTGAGTTTTAGCTTTTTGTCAAGCAAAAACATATGGTTACAAGCTCTATGCATTTTATGTGACGGCTGTTGAAGCTGTCACATGTGCAAACTTGATAACCGATGTGACACATACGCAAATAATTTGCTTGTTTAGTAACAATTCGAAGATTCATTATTCATGCAAAAACACGTTGCTTTTTTAAAATGATCAGATGGAAGTAGTCTTCATTTTGCACAATCTAGTCTCATTGGTGTGCAAACACAGATAAAATAAAGCTGGGAACTAAGTGGTATTAAAACAAATCCAAGAATATGGGTATTTTCAGATAATTATTGAACCAGATGGTGTTTTTTGTTAATTCTGCCATCAGTCTGAGAACTTGATGTCTTACATCTGCACTTGGTAAAATAAATTTTGCCACTGACATTATTTCAGTTTTCTTAAAATATTTCAATCAGTTTTACACCAAAATTTGCAAACATCTGCCATTCTACATGACTGTGAGATGAAATTATTTGAAAAAATTCTGCTAAGATAACACTTACCCTAAATTTAACTTGGACTTAGCAACTCTGCTTCTAAACTGTCTGAATTACTGCATGATGAATATTATAAATACAATGCTAATCATGTGCCAAAATGCTGCTACCTCCAATTTTGAGGGAAAGAACTTCTATAAATCAAGGGAGAGCCGCAGGCTCGTGTAGGGATGCCATCTTTGGATTTTACAGTCTCTTACTTTGCTTTGTTAAGGTGGAGAGGCCGGAGCATCCTTGGCAAAGAGCAAATGAAAATTTCCTCCTTGGCCTCCACAAGTGCAAACAAACAAAAATAAAAAATGCTGGAATGTGTGACCAGTATTAAGACTGACTTTGAATCAATGGATATAAAAGTAATCCAAATAGTCTTTTAACCTGCAGCTATGTTACTCAACCTCACAGAACTCCTCATAAACATTATTGCTCAAGCACTGCACCTCATAAACAGATGTGCTCAATCACTTATGCACGTCTGACACTGTATGTAGCATTCAGATACTTCCTTTCTGTGATCTAATTCGCAGCTTTTCTTGAAAATTCTACTGTAACAGGCTATAAAATTGTGTAGCTGGCTTAACTTCTCCAGTGCTCTACTTCTACAGCAAATCCCAAGTAAGACCACTTTTTCACATACAACATAGCAGATAAACTCCCTTTCAAACAAACACACTCTGTGATAAAAACTGCACACTAGCAATCAGACCAGTATCAGAGGCACCATGTGCATTTTACTTATACCACATACCATAATTGTGTGAACTTATTTATGAATTCTGCAACAGCTGCAGCAAAATTCCTAATGCTTTGGCTAGTCAGTGAAGTTTCACCATGGTGTTTTCAAGTGCCAACACTTCTACCCGTAACACAATGGGAGCCTGCCTAACCCACAGACCAGGGCATGCATCCAGAAGCATGGCTTTGAGACATAAGGGTTTGATTCCCAGCCCCAGGCTGCTACTCCCAGCTCTGCAAGGAGACAAGAACACCTCTGTGTGAGATGTATTTCAGAGTCACGACGGCTCACAGAGGAAGTAGGAACTGTATGTGAAAATGTGCAGACCCTCTGGTAGGGATCCTCTCTAAAAGCTTCCCTCATATTGTGAAATGGGAGGGATTGCCAAGGGCTGTCTGAAAAAGGGAAATTTCTGGGAGAACTGGAATTTCTATGTGGAGGAGCATGTGCACTGATTTATCTTGACATAAGATGGAAAGCACTGCACAGTACTCCAGAAAGATTTTGTACTGCATTTAAGCTGGCCAACGTGTGGCTGCCACTACCCCCCACCCCAGGATTGTGAGCCTTGAGGAACTGACATGGGACACGCTTTGGGGAGCATCGTGAACCCTCTACATACATACATGGAAGCACACATGGCAGCATACATAGCATACATGGAAGAGGCTGCCTCAGCACAAGAAGGAGGGCATTCAAGAGACAGAAGGGCAGCCAGGCATTCCTGGCATGATGCTGGGACACAGAAGGTACTTCTCTCTGAGAACTGAAAATTGTCACCATGTTCCCAGCTTACAAGCAGATATTTGCAATTTCTGGAAATCAAATGAGGAAATGCATTACAGCAGCTGTAAGAATGCCCATTTCTCACTCCTAAAGCAGAAAATTCTGCCCGTATATTTAAAATCAGCTTCATCATTCACACAGATGTTTTTGGGGGTACACAAGCCCTTGGTTGTTTTTCTGTGTCCGAATTTTTTCTTCAATCTTTTTGTTCCCTCCCATAGCTTGAGTAATGGAAGCTGGATAGAAGTGATACAAATAAATGTGCTAAAAACATAATATGTTTGAGGTAAATAATATTTTACTATCTCTATGTGGCTAATTTAAGGAATATATATAAAATATAACTTGTAGATATTAATTGAATACTATTTTAATGGTATTCCCATCCATTTTCAGGCAGCTGTTGTAAAAAAAGCAAAAAGACCATGATATGAAATGTCTTTTTTCCTTTTATAGACTTGGCAAAGACCATAAGTTTATGGCCTGTTTCGTTTCTTGCCAGTAGACAGCACTGAAAGTTATAAAACTAAAACAATTGCTTTCATTTATATCTTTTCCTGATTACTCTGATAACTGAAATGTCTGAAGAAGTTCAGAATCTGTAAAGCCTGTCACATTATAGAAACATGTCTCTTTAAACTAAATGTGAAATTCCAGTAATTGAAGTGATAAATCTACTGTTTTTGCTGGGGTACTTTTGATGAGAACTATAGTAGTAAATTAGAAATTATTCTCTGGTGTTATATCATGGTAAAAGCCTTTCCATTATCTGTTGTCAGTCACTAGGTATGGGCAAATAACTCAGTTGTCAATCTAACTGTGAAACCTTAAGTTCTGGGAATAATCAATAAGGAAAAATACTCCAAACTCTCTATTTATCTTCATGCAATTTTTTAGACAACTTGAAGTTGTTTTTTCCCTTTTTACTTCTGCACATCTCATTTATTCACAGATATATTGGATATCGTAGAATATTTCATTTTTTATAGCTAGTTACATGTCAGCTTGTTTTCAGACCGTATATGAGAATTACATTTCAATACAGATAAGCAGCTCTACCTGCGTGTCTAAATGCAATTTTACACATGAAACAGACTTAATTAAATTAGCGCTAAAAACCACCTGTATTTTATCATTGATTTTTCAGCTGTACTATTTATTGCCTAGTATTTCTATTTTAAAAGTCCATGATTTTTTGCTCATTCACAGATTCCTGCAAACACCATCCAGATGATCACAACAAATGTGAACAGCAACACAAACAACAACAAATACTATACAGCATTTACTTATATTGCAGTAGAGGTTAATAAAGCAAAAGTAAACGCTTCCATTTCGATGCCAGGACAGATCTTTGAAGCCTTGCTTAGTGCAAGAGACAGAAAGCCGCAGCCCAAATAGTTTAGCTCTGGCCTTTCCCTACTCTGTGACCACTGCTGTATTGTGGCATCTCTCCCCACATCCTTTCTTCAAATACACAAAAATGACAGAATAAAACAACCATCAACTGACAACCAGCAGTCAGACTGCAAGAAAGATTCTCCCGTGTCAGGAAGTTCAGGGACAAGTCTCTGGAACTATTACCTAGCCATTCTTACCATTTCTAAAATAATATTACATTATTATTTATTTAGAAGATGACTGGTCTAAATGGCTGGAATAGCATTGGAGAAATATTTTCCTATTTACCTCTGCAAGTAATTAACACAAAATCTTTTGATCAAAAATGAACTTCAGACACAGAACTTAGATGGAGCTCGTGCAATCAGAGATTGCCTACACAGAGCATCTTTCCCCCTTGATTTTAGTATGTAATGGAAATTTGTGTCATTTCAGAAATTTTGATGCAGGTACAAATCCGAAGCCCTGGAAATCTTGGAGGTTCAAATTCGAGTCTCTGATTCAGAGTCAAGCCTATGTTAGATATTTTACAGAGGAATCACTGTTTGCAAGTAAGAGGTGAAAATTACTGTTTCAGATGTCAGTTTGATCTTGTGATATTAGAACAGATGAACAAATCATGAGCAAATTATTTGAATCTTCAACTAAACTCATTTGATAAGATCCAAAGAAAACACACACAAAACTGCGCTTAGCAATTTTCTGAGCAACTGCCGAGAACATTAACAAAGCTTAAGAAATGTACGTACTACCGTTTTGTGTTTGAAATGGTGGCCTATGCAGTAAAAGAACTGCTGATAACAGAATAGCATTGCTCAGTTTTAAGTCCAGTTTCTACCAAAATTCACCTGGATAGAAAGATACTCATCCATCTAGTTGCACTAGAGCCACTCCTAGAAGAAAGGTGCACTTAACCTGCTTTATATTACACTTAAGTCAATTTAGCTACACACTGCAGATTGCACAATCATGAAGAATAGAAAGACAAAAGGAGAAGGGTGCAGAAAGGAGAGGCAAAGGTTACAATAAACACAAATTGTGAGCATCACTGTGCAGCAAGGAGACAGTTCTGATCTCCAGCAGAGAGTGAAGTATCTAGGAAAGAAGAAGAGAAACAAGCCAGGTCTGGAGTGAAATGGATTGTAGTAACAAGTGAAGAAAAAGTCTGAAGGACTAGTTGGAGGATCAAAATAGCTTGTCATCCTTTCTTTCTTTCCTCTTACCTTCTACTTAGTTACCAGAGGTATCTGCTTATCTGCTTAAGCTAAGTCCATTGTGCTTTCTAGGATACTGTGTCCCAGAACACCACTGCTGATGAAAATTATGCTGTCTTTCTGTCCATTTTTTTTTTTTTTAATACTGCTTAAAAATTAGTCACTTATGGTTTTCATTAAGCTGATACAAAGCTTAAGAGAAGACTGAAATCTGGCACTCTAAATTGTAGTCTACAAGATTATTCTGTTTGGCTTAGACAGACATGTCCAATCACAGAGCAGGTTAAGGTTTTCTTGCCATCTGGCTCCTAAACAAACTTATATTATAATCTAGTGTCTGTTTGTCAAGAAGTTTGATAGTCTGGTTTAAATTATAACCTGTTTTAATTTTTTTTTGTTTTGTTTTGTTTCCTTCACATTGGCTGAGATTTTCCATGACAGATCCCTGCCTGATGATGCTCTCTGGAAAGTCTGAGAAAATCCAAGCCAGCTACTTTTACATGATGTGAAATGGAGAGAAGAATAAAAAGCCTTCATTGTACAAAAGCTCACAAAATCAAAATGTAATTGAAATGCAGCAGGATGTTGGAAACTGGCACGTATGCATCACACACTGTTAAAACTACATTCAGCATTTGAGACTGCAAAGAAAGGTTAGAAAATAAGAGAGCTGCATGACTGAACTCACCTCTGCAGAGGCTCTCTAGCCAAATGGATGAAGTTCTGAATTCTTTCATGAAACAAAATTTATTATATTATATAAAATTTTGCTCTATTGGAATATAATGAATAACAGTCATTTACATTGACAAAAAAAAAAAAAAACAAAAAAAAAAAAAAAAAAAAAAAAAAAAAAAAAAAAAAACAAAAAAAACCCAACACCCTTTTTCTGTAATGCAGCACCAGTAATCACATTCATACTTTATAATGTAGGATGGAGAAGCTATTTGGATTATTACAGGTTAGCAAATGCACTAACATGAGACTGCTGCACAGGAGAATGTATTGAAAAAGATGTACAAAAGAATTTTTTTCCATATAAAAGTCCTTAAGATAACAAAGTGACTGTCTCTTTACTGTGGCAGTAAACACTGCAACTTTCAAAACTAAAACATTAGCATCTATTCAAGAATAAGATTTTTTTTTAACTGCACTAGGAAAAAAACAATTAACAAGATAATTTTTTTTACGTGTGCTCTCACACAAATAAACAAATCATGCAGAAGTAATCGTAGGTTAAAAAGAAAAATAAAAAGATCAGCCCTGAAATTTAGTGTCTCTCCATATGTGGGAATTGAAAGAAGAGAGACACAATAAAATATTCCGTAATGAAGACATCACATTTCAGTCATCAATAAACTGAGTTTACAATGGGAGGATTACAATGTTCACAGCTAGTGGTACCATAACTTGGAATTAGTCCTTCTTAAGTCAAAAGGATGGCTCGGGATGAGCAAAATTCAATTCAGTGTTAGAATACAACTCATCATTTGGCTTGCTCTAAGCTACCCTAGAGAAATGTGGCTTTGAAGAAGGTCTCTTTCAGTCAGCATTAACAGTCGCCAAAATTCAAATTCAGTCTCTTTGGTTCCATTTGCCTCAGGATTTGATTTCTGATTCACTTCAGATCTTGCTCATGTCAGTGACGTTTTTTCTTTTTTAACCTACATACCTTAATTGGAAATAGCCTTAATGTGGGAATTTTTTGTCTAAATTCAAATGTATAGCATTGAACTACAGACCACACAACAGCACGAAGCTCATGCCACAAACTGAATAATGTTAACTTTTATAGTTCCTGGTTTTTTACATTTACTAGAGTGCATTATACTCAAACTCAGCTCTAGGATAAAGAAAAGGTTTATAGTATTTTTGCTCTTTTGCCTGGTATCCAAAGAAGGTACATGAGGTTGCTTGAGAATTTTTCTTTCTTTTTCTTTATAGTGATTTTCTAGATTCCAGAGTTAACATTAAGAAAGTACTGTTTTGTTTTTCCGAGCTTGACTGCAGACCAATGGAAAAATAGAGAAGGCAAAGACATTCCCTGGATAAATAAATCCAAAATTTCTTCAGGCAAAGGTGGGCTACAGAGTCCATGTTCTGACCTCGGGATGGTTAAGGGCGAGATTCACACAACAATAAAAATGAAATCTTTTGAACTGTCACTCAGACTTAAGAATCCAGTTCATAAGAAAATCATGGCTTATAAAAAGCAAGTCTTTTGCAGCCATAGTTCCCTGTAGCAGAAATTTTGAGAGAGACAGAGGCTGTTTTCGTGACTTTTCTTACCTCCAAACTATACCTGGTAGAGACAAATTTGACCCTGAATGAAAAGAAGGGACCTGCAAGTACCTACATATCAATACAGACATTTAAAAAGTGTTTACCAGTTCTGAATAAATGATTTAGTTCCTTTGTTAGTGAAGGTGGTAAAAGCAACACCTGATACTAGTTCGTATGAGAAATTTCATTGCATGTAATCACTCACAAGCCATCCCCACTAGCCAATATATCCAGCAGATTATACTTAAAATAAATCTCTAAGCCACAACTTGTAACTTGAAATGCAAATTAGAGTAAAATTACATTACTCAGATATAGGTTTCTTAAGCATATTTGGAAAAAAATGCCCAAATATTTTAGTTACTGAAGAGATTAGCACCATCCATGCTACTTGTGACTTGAAAACATTCCTGAACACAACAGGCCAGACTTCTCTTTTTCCACATATTTCTGATGATGAACGTTTCCCTTATGAGAAAAGGCTGAGAGACTTGGGACTGTTCAGCCTGGAGAAGAGAAAACTGAGAGTGGGGGTCTTATCGATGTTTGTAAATATCTAAAGAGCGAGTGTCAAGTAGATGGAAGCAGACTATTTTTGGTTATGCCCCGTGACAGGACAAGGGGCAATGGGCACGAAATGGTACACAGTAGGTTCCACAGAAATATAAGAAAAAACTTCTTTACTTTGAGGGTGACAAAGCATTGAAACAGGCTGGCCAGAAAGGTCGTGGAGTTTTCTCCAGAGACGTTTAAAAACTATCTGGACTCTATTCTACTGTAAATCTGTGTAATCTAGTCTAAGGAACCTGTTCTAGCAGGGAGGTTGGGCTAGATGATCTCTGTAAGTTCCTTCCAACCCCTATGATTTTGTGATTCTGTGTGATTCTATGATTTACTACAGAGGAAAAAAAAAAAAAGAAAAAAGAGGGTCAGAAAACTACCTTTGTCATTTACACTGTAGTATTTTAGGTAATGGATGGCAGTCAGAAGAGTTGGGGGATGTGTTCTCTGAATGTAACCTATTTCTCCTTGCCTGAGCAATAAAGGACAATGCAATACAGTACGCAGGTACTCTCAAAAGTGAGAAGCCCTCCTACGAGCATTCTTCAGGACCTATTTATCCACAAGCAACTACAACACTAACCAGTTCCAAAGGGACTTTCCGTAAGATAAATTTGGCCAAACATGTAGGATGGCTAATCAAATTTTACCAACTTATTCATCAAAATCTTTATATTCACTTTCACTTTCCTATTAATAAGTAAACTGTTCCCCTGCCACATTTAAACAAACCTACTCCCGAAAAAATAAATTGATTTCTGTCCCGAGTACTTATTAATAAATGATACATCCTCCTTCGTAAATATATTTTGGTCATAAAGGAAACAGCCATGGCATGTATATCCATAAATTATGTTATAGTAATTACTATGCATATAAAGACACATACACACGCAGCAAATAACTATATTCACGGTGTATCAACATATCATTATAACTGGTAAGATCAGATTCTACAGTTCTCTTTCACGTTCTCGAGTCAGATACCAGTTACTACCAATTAGACTAATCAGTCACATTTGAGTGGTTTTCCTCCAAACCACACAAATTTGAAAATTTATATTCAGCTAAATCAGAAGATTTTTTCTTGTACTTCAGGAAAACATAGCTCACATGCCAGCAGAATGATCCCAGACTTGAACTCTGATGATCTTTTACCCACAACACTGTTTACAGGAACATCTACTGTGATGCAGCTCATCACAGAATTTTGCCCATTTATGCCAAATTACACGCCAAGTAAATATTTGCAAAGCCATAACTTTTCATTTGTACCTAATAATACAAGCATGTTTCAGAGCAAGCATTTCTGTTATTTGTTTTTACAAGAACACATCTATTTTTCTCTACAAACACTTTCATTTTCCTCTAGAAATACACTTAAAATTATTCTTTCTTTAGGAGGAACAATAACTGCTACTTATTGTACTTTTTACAATAATAAAGATCAAGAATGTAGAAGAAATTCTGTGTTTTTATTCTTTGTAACATCCTTATAAGAGAATAAGTAAATGAAAACTGAAAGCCAAGTAACAGGGCCACTACTCAGAAATTCCTATTTCTTGCATCTGTGCTAACATATATTGCTTTTGCTGAATAAAGGACTTTACACCTGCAAATAAGGAACTTAACAGTCAGAAAGAGCATTTACAGATTCACTCCATGCAATCTGGGTACTAGATGAATACAAACATGAATTCGCAAACTTGTTTAGCTCTTGGATTTGTTGATGCTATTGCTTTTAGTGAGACTATCATTTTTCTCTAGCACAGTATTTAATTTTCACTGTTAATGATGGAATAAAAAGAAAGTGAGCCTGCAAAAAAAAAAAAAAAAAAAAAAAAAAGGACTTTCACTAAGCCGCTGTTGTCCCTTACAGTTTGCTTCCAGGCTCCTCAGTTTCAATTTAGTTTGTTCTATTCTGAGGATGCTTTCAGGTGCCTTGAAGTGCACTTTGACAGAAACATGCAGCACAACATGGATTGAAACAAAGGTGCCTGAAGATATTAGTAATAGAAACCTCTAACACAGCTCCGTATGCTGAGAAATTGCCTGTTACTTATTAGAAAGCATCGTTACAACAGCGTTAATACAGACTCTTACTAAAATGCGCAATAAAAATGTTACAAGAATTTTGCAAAGGAAGCAGCAGGTTTGGAGAAGAAGGGTAACAGAAACGGGAAGAGGAAGAAAGTTTTTACTTACATATGTATGTTAGCAGACAGCCACAGTTTTCTTCCCTCTTCCAGTCTCCAAAACCCCAAAACCCCCAAATAAAACAAAAAACAACCATTAAGTGAATGTTTACTTAATTATTTAAAGTTAAGTATTTTTTTCGTTCCAGGATTTACAGGGAAAGTATTACTTTAAAATACTGCTTTTAGCACCAGAATTCCAGAGAAATGGATTTCAGATTCTTCTTTTCACAAACACTGTAAAATGTTTCTTTACTTTTCGAAGAGAATTTCTTAAGCAAGACTTAGGTAAAGAATATTTTTAATAGTTCAGTCTCAAATTCTTTCCCACTGAAGAAGTCCATAATGGAAGTACAGACAAACCTTCAACTACTGTGGAGCACATGATAATACCTCAATAAAACTGGTATCTAATCAGTATAGCGCTATGGGTTTTCATTTTAAAGAACGAGATTCTACCACCTATGAGCCAAAGCAAACTGAATTTATACTCCCATTTCCTTCAGCCCGTTTTCGTGGACATGGGGAACACTTCCTACTTGAAATCTCAGCTCTCATCATGAACATCCAACCTATTCAAGGTAACGGATCACAAACACAGATGCATATGTGCTAACACAACTTATGACACAGCAGACAAGTTCTTGTTTTTTAAATATGTTAAACACTGGTAGCAATGGTAGCTGGGAACAGCGCATGAATGAATAAGATTTAAGAAAATAGGCTTTTCAAGAACTTTTTTTTTTTTTTGCAGGATCACTGATTCAAAGTCAAAGTCAAGGAATCCCCCATATGGTACTGCATATATTGGAGAGTGGCAGAAAAGTAGATTTAACTGATTGCACCCACCTAATTATATAGACCCTTCTCCAAAGCTTTGCTAACATAATCCAAGTGAAATCACAAGTGACTTCCCTGCTCCTAACTGAAGCTGTAAACTAATGCATTAGCAGAAATGTGTAGCACTATTTCTTCACGTGGACAAACAATGGTGAATTAGCTTAGCTTCTCACATTCAAGTGCCTTGTGGCATCCGAGCTGCTGAAGGCTATTGGAAAGGGCCATCCATGGCACACAGGGCATGGGAAACCATGTTTGCCCAGACAGTCAGCAGAGGTCAGCTCCAATCCCGGTGCATGAACTGTGTGGAATCAGTGGATAAGGCTTCTGAGATAGATGAGGTCAGCACAACTCACAGTGTGATCAAATTATAGAATTCAGGCACTAGTTCTAAGGATTAACAGATTACTATTTTCACAGACTGTTTGAGCAGGCACATTTCTTACATTCAAATTGCTCTACAAAGATCTCTCTGTATGTTTTAATGAAGAACAGGAATTCCAATTTACCGCATCTATGGGCTTAAAACAAATATTCTAATTCTACAAATAGTTTGCTATTTATGTAAAATTCACGGTAGTGGGATCTCTTCACCTGATTCATAACGTGCCATACTACCTGCACAAGGTAGTTATTAAGTACATGGAAAGTTATTTTCAAAATTATTATTCTTTTGAGTCTTTCACAAAAAAAAAAAAAAAGGTTTGTTCACACATTCAGAATCATACAGCTTTCTCTGGGGACAGTGGGATTCACAACCATGGATATGGGAACTATCCAAAATTTTAATTAATATTTGCTTGTAATGACTAAAAAAATGCCATATTCACAACTATAGAAAGTTTCATATTATGTACAGATCGCCAAGCAGCCTGCCAATTAGAAACACTGAACAACTGGTATCTGTCATGAAGTCATGGTCAGAAATTGACAACAGGGGAAGGAAATGTGACTGTTAAGAATGGTAAATAACACAGAGGGCAGAGGCTAAGAAGTACAGAAGTAAAAAAGCAGGATAAAAATAAGCCAGAATATGTGAAGATGGAGAGATTAAAAGGAAGCTAAGAAAGAAGAAATGGACTGCATATGAAGGAGGAAGGTAAAGGAAAAAGCTATATGAGCAAGGACAGAATAGGCAAAAGAAATGAAACGAAGAAGGAGAAATGGCAGAGGTAAGAGGAGATATGAAGGCAGACCTGATAGAAAAGAATGACTACCATAAAAAAAGAAAAAAAGCAGAGAAGAAAAGCAGTTGAAGGGTAGCTTTGCAGGAGGAGTCTTGAGGAAGAATATAACAAATGTGCCCAGTGATCTGGGTTTGAGATCAGAAGGGTGTGACCTGTTCATGGAAGTTTACTATCTGTTTTCTTTCAAAAAATGAGAAAGAGGACAATACTGGTGATGACTAGCATAAGAAACAAACTGAATCTAGTCTGATGTAGTAATGGCTTTTTCATCTAGAAGTCTAATAAATCCTTTCAAGGGAGTATCTATTGTTAAAGGGTACACATTTTTAAAGCAAACTTTCCCGTTTTTGGGAAATACGAGCCAAGTTTGGGAAAGGATTGGACTTGAATTAGTTTCTCTGAACAGAAGCTATAGACATACAGCTGCTCCAAGTAAAATGGTAAGGCCTTTTGTCTTAAAGACCAGAAATGCACGAGAAACAAAATATAATAAAAAATGAAAATTCAGGTACAGGAATTATGTATTTCATACTGAATAATTATTTCTGTACTGCCCGTAAATCCTCTCCGGTAAGCTGTGCATCTAAAACTCATCGAACTGCCAAGGGGTAAACGCAGCTCCATCCATCACACAGCCACTTGACAAATACATTCCATAATAGAAGTTTATTTTTATGGGAGGCTGAATCAAGGACTTTCCCATGCATACAAAAACTTGTCAAAATTATTTATGAGTCTTGCTGAGACACACAATATGTCATATCAAACTCCTATTTTCCTTCCAAGCACAGACTGTCAATATCTCTGCTACTATCAATAATGTGGAACACCGCTGCTATAGGCCCTCAGGATTTTGAGGTCATTTGCCCATCCTAGCCTGCTGCCAGACGCTGTCTCTAGCTGCAATGCAGCTGAGGTGTATTTACAACCTCCACAAGGTGTAGTTAAGGTAAGCACTAGGGACCATGTTCAAAGGTTTTGCCAACATAAAATAAAATGGAAACATATGCTTGAAAAATTACTGTTTATTACAGCTAGAGTTATGAAAATAATGAAAAAAATGTTGCCGGTCTCTTTCTAATATAGAATATCCAAAAGCTTACCAGCATTCTCTGGCACAATTAAACAAATAATCACTTCTGAGGAATACGTTTGCACCTTTCTGAAGCTATGCTAAGGAAATCTCCCATATAAGAAGGCTATTATTACCATTTTAAACCAGAAAAATAGTTTAAAATCTCATGAACTTTGTTAATAAGGAAGAGAAGCTCATGAAACCAAGTGTTTATTTAATACAACCCTATTTATTTGCAAAAAAACACAGGAAGTCTTAAAGCAAACACCAGTATTTCTTCTAAGTGGGTCTAGGCCCCCGTGCAGAAAGCATGTAGTCTGGGACAGCCATTCCCCTCACTTTTGCGGTTGAACTTGATTTATTAACATTTGCATTAATATTAGAAGCCTTTCTGGTACCAGCCCATCCCCCTCTTTGCTGTCCCATTGGCCCCTGCAGCCTCCAGACTCACTGTGCCAAGCCTGGGCCACAGCTGTGCAGTGTAGCAGCTGAGGAGACTAAACCGTACCCAAGTTAAAACTCTCCACAGTGACACAATTAGACAGTACCTAGAAGTTTATTTTACTGTATTTGAACAGATAGCTACAACTGTTATAAGAAATACACAGGCAGGAAGTGGCCTCTGTTCCTGAGCTGCATATACCAATAGGTTTCAACTTGCAAAACATTTGCTCTGCAATTCATCTGCAAATGGATGATGGGCATGCAATTAGTGTGGCATGATGCAGAAGATTCTCTTCTCAAAGGCACAGTTACAGATTTGTGTCAGCCTGAGAGCTGTTGGGTGCAACAGATGGCCATTTGGGAAGTCTCTGAGCCTCAAATTCCTGTTAATTTTTAGCTGCCCTTCCACAAATGACATGCACAAGGGATGAATTGTCTATCAAAATCTGAGAAGAATAATTCCTTCAGTGAAAGCTCACAGTGGGAGATTTATTTAGCTAACGCCTTACACCCAACCATTATATTAGAGGAGATTACACTGATACTGCAATTAGATCTGAAAGAGTTGGCTTAGGCATGAGAAAGAATGTGGTGGTGGAAGCATAGAAATCTGTGGCACATTCACACAGTGGAGAAGACACAGAGGTATGGTTCTGCCGGGTTTACACAGCAGCTAATACAGTCAGTACTCCTTAGCATGTCCTCACTGTCTCCTTCTCTTAGAGGGAGTTACACTGTGAAACATCTCCATGTCCAGGTAAACAGCTTTTGCACGTGTCACATGGAAAACTTACCATGTAGTACAGCAAAAACTGGTGCAGATGAGATAATTTGGTGAACTCCCACTGTCTCCAGTAGCAGCTCCCTAATGACTGTTCCAACCCCAAGGGCAACCCGGTCCTGCTCACTACATGTGGTGCTCAAGCAGCTGGTCGGGAAAGTGCATATGGAACTTGTAAAAAATGCCTTACAGAACCACTGCCGTCAGTGCCATGTATGTTTTAAATCTTTGTCTGCTAAAGCTGTCTTATCTGCTGCAGTTGGAACAGCTGGGAAAAAAAAAAAACAACATGCCCAGGTGAGCTGCTCAAGTGCTTGATGGGCTGACAGCTCCCATACACTCAGTTAACTTTATACATTTTGAGGTCACCTTGTACATTTTGAGGAGCTGTGTGTAGTCTGGAAAATTTTCCAAAAAATGAAAATTTGTTGTGGTTTAGCCTGGCAGGTGGCTCAGCACCACAGAGTTGTTCACTCACTCCTTCCCTTCCCAGTGGGATGGGGGAGAGAATAAAAAAAACACATAGAACTCATGGGTTGAGATAAAACTATTTACTATTATAAGAGAAAAGGAAAAGGAAAATAGTCATGACAATATATATATAAATGTCTTTAACAAGTGATGCACAAGGAATTGCTCACCACTCGCTGACCAACGTCCAGCTAGCCCTCTGAGCAGTGGAAAAGAGCAAGATGAGCTCCCATTCCCTTCAAAACTCCTTCCACATGATGCCATATAGTATGGAATATCCCTTCGGCCAGTTTAAGTCAGCTGTCTTAATTCTGCTCCCTCCCAGCTCATTGAGCTCTTTGCTGCAAAAGGCCCTGGATCTGTACAGCACTGCTGAGCAGCAACTGCAAACATCAGTGAGTTATCAGAATTGTTTTTCTCCTAGAACTGAAACAGAACTAAAACCAAATCATACCAGACACTCTGAAGAAAAATGATCCAATCCTTGCTGAAACTAAGACAAAATTTCAGACATTAAAAAAAACAAAAACAAAAACAAAAACAAAAAACAAAAAAAACCAAATCATAAGATCTATAGGGTAGAATATCTTTTTCTCACAGGTCTGTTAGGTCTGTCACAAACACCAACTTTTGTATGCACTAGTATAGAACTTTGCTGAAATTATAATAAATAATGAGGAACACAGCAATTATCAGCTTGTCAAATTAGAATTAACATTACAGAAAAAAAAAAAAAAAAGCCAAGAAAAGAGAAAACAACAAGATAAAAAGGCTTTCTCATAATTTTTAGTTACTCCACTAGAGTAACCTTAATTGCCTTCTTCAGTTTTTGCCTTCCTGGAGAGAATTTAGAGAAAGCAACTGTTTACAGCCAAGACAAACAAGAAATAAAATCACTGGTAGCCGATATGAACACATCCAAGTTTGTTCAGAAGATGCATTTTCACTACTTCAAAAAATCCCACTTTCTTAAAGCATAAGGGCAACTGAGCTATT
The DNA here is from genome assembly GCF_019238085.1 of Lagopus leucura. NCBI lineage: Eukaryota > Metazoa > Chordata > Aves > Galliformes > Phasianidae > Lagopus > Lagopus leucura. Next base: position 34,863,532 of record NW_024962263.1, read on the forward strand.
TAACAATTTTTGTTAGTGGTTTAAAACTGTCAGGAATCTGAGGTCCTTTTAGTAGTATACTTTCCACAGGATGTCGGCACAACTCATTTTGTCTCCAACAGGAGCCATCATGCCTATTACTCTTTGAACACTGCACTGCAAATGTACCTTTTAGAAGAAGAAAAATATAACCCTATTGATTTTTTTTTCAGCCCTAAAATGTAATAATTCGAGATTATTTTCAGGCAACAATGGGCTGATCGCACTGATGCCGATTATTAAACCCAGAATCCTAGCTTCTCTTAAAGGATATTTATAAACACAATTACTTATTTAAGTTTGATGTCCCTGTGGTAAATCATATGCTGCTATTAAAGTGCTGTACTTACTGTACCACTTTTGTCTTCTATGATAATGAAGACTGTGCCAAAAATGACTGAACAGGCAAGAAAGCCTAGGCATTACATTTTATACTTAGACAACACTAACTGATGAAAAGCAAACGGCCTTTTACTCATAACCATGCTGCAATATTCAAAGAAAGGGCTAAGTCAAAGATTAAAATATGTAGAGTCTGAATCATCAATTACTTGCGTCCTGAGAATCACATAACACTTGAGCAAAGTAAAGGTAAAACAGAACCATTCTGACTTTGTAGCCATCTACATTCTCTTTGCACAGGTTTAAACAACTGCACTAGTAACAAGAAGAGGAAGCAGCCTGCTGCATTTCATCTAAAAAGCAAGACACTTTTAGTAGCGCTACCTGTATAAACTTTTAGGGCATGAGATAGTTACAAATACTGTTTTTTTTTTGCATCCTATCCTTAATTATTTTCTTTAGAACTACAGAACTGAAATTGAATGGTCTCCTCTATGCACTAGGTATGCCTTTTCATTCTAAAAAGAATCACTGCATTTGTTACCTCAGGAGAAATCCCCAGGAAAGTAAGACACAGGAAGGTAGTTGCTCTTCTGGAGCTGCTCTTTTTCCTCCCCCAAGATGTGTTTCACTCCTGCAATGTCCTAAAGCAAACATTTTCCTTCTCTTCCTGTCAAACTAAGGAACTTTGTTAGCAACACCATAGGACAGGAGATAACTGTAGAGCTCTCTAATTGTTAAGCTCTTGCTAGGGCTGAGTCTGATCATTCACTGAATTGTTGAGTTGATGGGATTCGTGTAGCTGGTTATAAATTGATAATCTAAATTAATTCATTCAAGCAGAAATCGATTTTGTAACTCCTTGAGAGCTTGTAATAATGCTTACCTCCTACCGTTAGCTGCATTCTCCGTTTCATAAAGCTGGTTGGAAACAGCTGGATTCAGGTGACCTGCTAGCTCATTAAATCTGTTACATGTTCCTTCTGGTAAATGATATTAAGCTGAAATGTCCTTGCGTTGATTTTTTTTCTTTAATTTTATGACAGAAATAACCTAATTTGTAACACAAAATAACAATCTCCTTGGATTACTTTGCCTTGTTAAAATATTTTATGCATTTTTCATTTACACGAAGGTAATGGAAAAACACTTAAACTATCTGTTATTTAAACCACAAGAGATGTTACTGAAAGTCTGATAGCCCCGAAAATGATTGCCTCTTCATAGTCTTTGCTTTATATCTGTAATAAAAGGCGGACAATTCAATTCATCGGTTGGTAAATAAAGTACGATAGTTTTTATTTTATTTGCTCTGCATTGCAAGAACTACAATCAGATTGCTTTTTGAATTCATTTAAAAATGGGCTCATTATTTTCCTTTTCTACTTCTAATGCAAAATGCCCAGTGTCTATTTTGAATGATATAGTTAAAAAAAAAAAAACAAAACAAAACGCAGCAAATATAACCTAATTCTAAATGTTAGATTAAAAATATAATTTTTCTTCACCGAATCCTCTGTAATTATTTACATATTAGTGACAGAATTGGCAGTAAACAGTGTTGAATAACTGAATCAGAGTACCTCACTACGGATCAGACACAAAGCAAATGCAGTTATTTCTCAGAACTTGATGACCAACTTTTATGACAAACTCTGAGCAAGTGCCATGAACTACATCACTGAAATTAGCTGCAAGACAAAAACTTATGAGTCTGTCACTAGGAAAAACCAAAATTCTACCACCTCCTGTGCAGAAACACCACCTGTTTAGGGAATGGGAAAATGTAATGCTGTCCACACTTCACATACATAAAAGGAACAAGAAACCCTGTACTGAGAAGCTTAAATATGTCCTTGAACACTTCATTTTACCATTTCCAGCAGACGTCACTATAGAGCAAGGATTCATACCAGCTGAAAAAAATGGCAACACTATCCAAAGAAATTATGATAAAAATGTTTAAGAAGGCTTAGCTATTAAGATAATAGTAGCTAAAATCAGAATTATTAGCTTATTAAAATTAAAGATCCATATAAAGATAAACCATCCTTTTAATTATCAGAAAGAAAAAGCAGTATTGATTTCAAGCTCCTGGCAATAACAAAGCACAGAAAAGCATAATACATACAGAATATGCCTATCCTTTGGGATGTATGAAGCTCACAACTACTACACTAAGCAATACATATACTTAAAAATGCAAGTATAATGTTTTCTAATACAAAAATGCATGATAGATGCTAACATAATGACTGAACAGCTATATACACCGCTATCAATATAGAAGCAACTGCTTTTTCCCTCACACCTTTTCTTAAACTTTTCTCAGCAAGCAGCCTCTACTTGTTCCCCAAATCTTATTTTTAACTGCACATCATAATCAAAATTTTGTCCAATAGAATTTATTTAGCAACATAAAAATCAGTACACAATAGCAGTGAAAGGTGATGGTAGCTTGCAGAACCATAGTGACTGCACTATTTCTAGAACAAGTTGATGAAATATCTCATCATTTCTTCCTTTAAAAAAAAAAAAAAAAAAAAAGAAAACTAGAAAATAACTCCTATCCCCCAGTATTCCAGTATTTTTTCCCCTAACATTTACTGCCTTAAGAATTAAAACTGCACCATTCTGTGCAATGGCGTTCAATCCTGACTGGCTGAAGTTTGTCTGAAAGACAAATGCTAGTCAAGGTAGTGCAAGGCTAAATGTTGTAGGCGAGTCTCCAGGAAGACCTGTCTTCAAGACATAAATTGTAATGACAAAAAGCACGTAGAGGAAATTTTTTCACTCTACCATACCTCAAACAGTGTGTCCTGTTTTCCCAGTGAGCTTGGGTAATTTGTCTGGGCTAGAGAGAAAAGTCAGGGCCAAGTTTTTGCCAATTTTCGCTGGTGCTTGTGGTTTGATATTTGCATAGCACAGGAAAAGGCAGTCTCTGTGTTCAGTGTACATTTGGTATTATAAAGCTATATAGCTCTTTTGCAAGGATGCATGTGGAGGATGAAGGGAAGCAGAAACTTCTGTGCCCTTATGACCCACTTGGAAACAGTTTCAGCACTTTTCCTAAAGCTAGATTGCATAAATTAGGGAAAAAGAGCTCATCATCAGACCTCTTCTATGGACGTTTCCACTGGCTGAGTTGGATGCTTGCAGAATTGCTGATATCTTTCTTTGCTAAGTTTGTTTAGAAACTTTCCTGAAAAATGAATGGTTAAAAGTTATATGGTGCATCACATAGCTACGGCTCATCCTCATGCTGGACTCCCAGACAGGTGCTGCTAAGCGCCAAGGGAGTGTTGAATTTCATTTGGTTGAAAGGCTTAACATAATACCGCTCTAGAGAGAAAAAGAGTTCTCTATAGTATTCTCTTTGACTTGGTGTGTAAACTAAGGCACAATGCTTCGAATGGATTTATGTATTTATTTGATACGAGGTACTCCTTTAGTGTGTAGAAAGGAACAACCAGGGAGGGAAAGCTCCACTGTGCTCTGCGAAGTAAGGAAGGAATCCTCATAGCAGTGAGAGATCTCTACCTGAGAGAGGGGTACGCCCACAGTCAGGAATGATCCTACAGCTGCCAAGACAAGTCAAGCATTTGCCATTTTTGAGTTCAACAGTTCACCGAAGTCAAACCTCTCATTTTCAAGAGGCCAATCAATTGCTGAATTGTTTTTCAGCAACAGAAATCTCAGTACAAAGACACAACTTTTTTTTTTTTTCCAAATATACATAGACGAGCCAGCAAAGGTCTAATTTCTAATTCTAATCCTAACATTTTCATGCGTGAAAAAGCATACAGACATGTACAAGCTTGTTTAAAAACAGAATTATAAACTGTTTATTCATATACATTCTATTAATTAAATAGTACCAGTAGGGCGGCACACTGGGAAATGTAAGCATGTCTTTCTGTAGGCATTGGATTGCTGCAGAAGATTGCAGAAGGAAAATACTAGAGAAGACTAGGGAATACTGGCATTGCCAAATCTTTTTCAAAATACAGTGATCAGCAACTCCCTGCGTTGCTTCTCAGCACCAGTACCCTTCATATTACTTGGAAAGGAAGCACCACATACACATCAGCTTCTGCCACACCGTTTCTGTTGCTAATCTGTCTTTTTATATTTAATTTCTTTTATGGTGGCTTTTCCACTGTTTAATTAAGCCATGGGGAGTAAGGAGAGGCAGTCTCACTGTTCCTTCAGAGTTTATTTCACAGACTGCTCCCTTCAAGGATTTTATTTCTGTCACTGAAAGCAGACCTTCTCATATTGCTTAAGCACAGACAATGATTAATACAATGAGATTGTTATGCTCCTAGCTAAAACGGCCTTATTTCCAATGTGAACTACAACAGCTTGAAAAGATGGGCGCTGACACTACACTACAGCTGACAGTTTTTCTTTTTTTAGGTGTACTATTATTGGGATCTGTAATACTGTGTGACCCATAATAATAATCCCACCATTCTCCTCATATTAATATCATAAATTCTGCAGACATAGATGATATTATCATATATCAAATATGACCATAAAACCAACGTGATCTTAACACCTTTGGATTTATCTTGAAAAGAAAAATACTAGATAAAATCATTTATGCTGATATCACTGAGTCTTTACTGGGCTACAGAACCATGTTAAGATAACAATATATTTTTAGTAGGATAGGCATTTCTGACAGACATATTAATCTGTTCCTTGAGTTAAAGTTGTGGGTAGTTAATTTGTATGTTATTTAACAGTCAATGCTTTCCATTCTGTGTCCCTGGCCACAAGCTTGAAATTCCTCAAATGCTGAATTCCATGTAATATCCAGAGCGTGTATTAAATGCTCTACTTAAAGGAGCACTAGTCAGAGAGTAGTATTTTATAGAATCATAGAATCATAGAATCATAGAATCACTAAGGTTGGAAAAGACCTAAAAGATCATCCAGTCCAACCGTTCACCTATTCCCAATAGCTCCTACTAAACCATGTCCCTCAACACAACATCCAGCCTTTCCTTGAACACCCCCAGGGTCGGTGATTCCACCACCTCCCTGGGCAGTCCATTCCAGTGCCTGACCACCCTTTCTGAAAAGTAATACTTCCTCATGTCCAGCCTGAATCTCCCCTGCCGTAGCTTGAAACCATTCCCCCTGGTCCTATCACTAATGACACGAGAATAATATGTAAGCGCCACCTGCTAGTGCCATAGCAGCTAAAGGTCTCTGAGCTAATGCAAAGGCATTGTGAGTTAAAATGGCAGTCAGCTTTGGGGCGATGTAAAAGGAAGCCCATGGCATCCACATACCAAATTGAATTAATACAGGTTTTAAGTTCTGCATCTCTGAGACCACTTACACTTTCAAGTAATGTGATCACAGTGAAGGGCTTCAGAACTCATCGAAGACTCAATTTAAAATACTGAAACCTTCAATTTGCCACCTCTTTCTTTCTACCTCTGCTCTCATCAGAATTAGAATTTCCAGACAGATTTTACAATGTGATTGCATGTTTGGACAACTGCTATAATAATAATCTCTATATAAAAAAAGAGAAAGCATAAAGTGGTTGAGATGCTGAGGCTGCCAAAGTGCCTGTGCTACATGCAAGCATGATTATTCCCATTTCAAATAAAAAATTTAATCAAAATTTACTCCAGCACAATGGAACTATCCAGAGTTTTATATACTACTAATGCCTCCAGTCAAGAGCACTCTGGCGGCAGAAGGGCTGCACTTCTACTAAGCAATGATGGAACGATATTTGCGAGGAATATTTACAGGTCTTGTAAACCTATGCACTGTGAAATCCTCTTTCACAGGGATGCTCTACCAGAAAAGCAGGTGAAAGAAGAGGACAGAAAGTAGAATAACAGAAAGCAACAGAGAGTAGCACGGCATGATAAAAACCAGATCTTAAGCTTTCTATGGCCACTAGGAAGAGGCTTCTTTCCCAATTTCTTCTCAGTAAATGCCTTCAGGCCCTCAGCCCAGCCACTTGTTTTGCATGCTGCTGGCAAGAGGCCCTGTTCCTCACAAAGCACAATACCTCCATGAAGAATAGTGAAATTTTTTTTAAATGTCTGCCTCCCATTCAGAGCAACACATGGTGATATTATGGTTGCCATTAGGAACCAAATTTCCTTATGGATGCACAGGCAATTTGAAAGGGTAAACAGGTTCTGAATAGTCGTTAAAATGGGCAGACATTAAAAGATCAGAACCTAAAGTGAATTGCTAAAGAAGCAGAGGTGAGTAGGGAGCAAGCAAAGTTCTGTCTCTGCCTTCACATGCACAGTTACTTAGAGGGGACAGAGAGAGGCAGGCAAGGACAGTCCTTCTTGATAGGGTTTATAACACTACGGTGCTACCAATCATTGCAAGCTTTTGAAACATTTTATTAGCTCAGATATTTGAGGGTTTCAAGTCCCAAGTTGCTTGAGTCAGATGGTTAAGCAAGAATGATTACTTTTTTCAATTTTGGATAGAAAAGGGGAAAAATCAGTGAATTTAAATGCAAGTAACAGAGCTCTGAAATTACCACCTAAAGAAAAAAAAGATAAGATACAGCAACACATGAGACTGGCAGGGCCGACATTCTGTAGCCTTCACCATAACCAGAGAGTTGTAAGAGAAACTCTTCTTGAGGCAGTCAGTCTCTCTTTACAGCTCAGTGCAACCATGCCAGACTTGCTGCTGTGACTGCATGCCATAATCTACTCCTTGATGCACAAATTCCCTTTGACAGAGATGACTTTAATGGCTTCTTCTTTGTAGCATTATAGTGTATTGTATAATTAATTCAGGAATTAAAGCTGCCTAAATGCATTCAGACACAGCTCTTCTGGAGCTGTTGCAATCTATTTTGTCAATAACCTTGGTTCAAGTGTTGCTGTAGCTACACATCAACACAATAAGAAATGTCCACTCTGGATATTTATGGTATTTTGGATAGATTCAGATTTTTACAACACAACTAGCACTGCATATTTTCATGTCTAACTTCCAAAAATTGTTCTGATACAGATTTAGAAATTAAAGGTTTCCAAGATGTGAAAAGTTATATTACATTTATTTATTTTCACCTCCTAAGTATGCTCACCACATTCAAAATGAATTGCTTTTTTTTAAAGTGCAATCAACTATGTGAGGTTTCCTGCAAGAAATTTTACTTTCCTCTTGAGGGTATCCAAAAAGCATTAAAAGCCCAAAGAAAAACATATATGACAAACTAAAAGGTCAGAAAGGAGACTGTAATTGATTTATTTTCATTACGGGTGAAAAAACGCTGAGGGGAGAGAGAAGAGGAGGAGCAGGAGGTGGACGCAAGGAAAGGGAGAGAAAAAAGAAAGTTAAATTTGCCTACTTTCTTTCTTAATTCTCACTTATTTCTTTAACCAGGGAAATATCATAAATGTCAAGTCTGGCTTTAACTGGCTTTGCTAAGTATCTGCACTAGGTAACTTAGCAGACTCCTCAACTCAGTTTGGAAGCAGTCTCCTCATTTCAAAAGCTGAATGCATCCTTTTCTTGAGAGGAGCAATCACCACAGATCACAAAGAGAAGTGTTTGCCTTCTGATCCTGGAGTCTAGGGTTCTCCCAGTGCTGCTGAGGGCTCTCTGGCTATGGAGAATGGATTACTGAGACACACAGATGACTTACTTAGAGAACAGATGATAGTTTTTTTCTCTAAATATTAGCTGTCCAGAGCATATATGTGGCACAATTTTGTACACAAAGAAATATGCAATTCTTCCTTTTCAGTACCTTTTATGTCTTCCGAGTCTTTTTTGAGAGCAGTATGTTTATAACAAAGGAAACAAAATCTGGAAAGCAGAAAAAAGAGCAGCACTGTAACTCCCTGATAGGAATATGGTGTGACAGGAAGGATGAATAATCAAAGATACAGTTGATAGTTTACTGCTAACATGAATTAAGCAATCTGCTGAAAAAAAGTCATTCCTACTGTATTTTAAAGATATGGCTCTGACATATTTTGATCACAAATAGTTTCAAAAGAGGCTCACTGTGCCAGCTGGGCTGTTCTTAAACAAAACCTCTCCATTCTGATCCAGGAAACATCAATCATCACGTCTCCAAAATCATTACCGCTTATTGAGCACCCATTAATGTGCTTAGTGCTAAATAAAGCAGAAGAACATGCTGTCCTTATCCACATTTCTGATCGTCTGTCCTTTATTTCTGAATTCAGTTTGACTCTGCACAAACTCAGAGTCTATAGGAAACAAATACAGATAAATATTTTGGTGACTATGTATTGCAGCACTGTACCTTTTGTATGCTTGTTTTATCTTTCACTTTCTGTAAATATAAAAGAATCCCATTCCAAATGCAGGGAAAGACTTGAAGTTGGGCCATGTTTGCAGGACAATGTGCTTGAAAAAAAAGAAATCACAGAGGGTCAGGCTGCACACTGTGAAGAGAGGGCAGCACCTGAAGCTGAGAGAAGGCGTTGGCCATGACAGAGTTCAAACACATGCAATGGCAAGGAGAAAGGACTTAGGCCAAGCTGATGGATAAGTGATGGGATTGAAGCACCATCACTGACAGGATGAATATTCAGCTATGCCATGTTTAGCACCTCTAATGGAAATTAAGCGCTAACTTATAGAATCAAGCTTGTAGATAATGAGATCATGGCTGTCCACAGGAATTCACCAGAACATGTACCTTACTTCTAAGAAAAAGACAGTGCATCTTTTACTAGAGAAAAAAAAAACTACAACAACATTCAAACCTTTATGAAGTTGATAATAAAGACAATTATTGAGATGAGTATAATCTACTTCTGGTTCAGCTTTTCAAAAAATATTGTATCTGAACAACCTCAGAGAACACAGTACTGGCAAAGTATTTGCTGAATTTTCATCATTTAAAACATCCCAAATTCGCCATTTTATAAGAGAAATGAATATATCACTTGGATGCTTTTACATTTCTACCTACCAGCTGTGTTAAAGAAGAAGTAAAAGTGATGTTCATAAAGACAATGACAAAATTTCCTTCATTTAATAGGCAACTCTCTGATTACTGGCCACTGGAGTATTAGGTTGAATTGCATCACTGATGAATAGCCAAGGGACTCAGTTAACAAAAATCAGTGCTTTTAAAGTCTTTAATGATCAGAACAAAATGAATGAAAGCATTTGTCAAGATTATGATTGTCATTAGAAAATGCTAATTACATATTAGTTTAATAATTACCACATGATCATTTTCAAAAATTATTAAATTTTTTACTTACTTTAAAGAATCAACTTTTTTTTTTTTTTAAACAAAGTGCTCATAATAGTGCTTTTAGAAGTTCCATTTTTTAAGATTACAGAGTTTCTGACGCTGGGTTGCTACTGTTGGAAAACTGATCTGAATCAATTGTAAATATCTCTAATTTCATTCACTTTAAAAATACATTATTACCCTTCTAAGGAAAGCCACAGCAGAATGAAAGTCATGAACAGCATGTAACTTTCCCACAAAAACAGTTATAAAATAAGAAGTTTAACTCCAGTAAATTGCCATTTATAAAGTGTGTTAATTATTATGCACTAAATAAGATGTATCACTTCTAAATATTAAGCTGAGATCTGACTAACACTTGATGCTATTAGACAAATATCAAACATATCTGTAAAAGCTGTGTCACTTGGGTGGCACAACAGAATATACCACCAGAACTAGAATAAGACACAATAGTTTAGCAAGCAGAAACAAAGATCTTTCTGCAAACCAGGATTGTATCAGTTCCACAGCTCAAAGTGCATCAGTAGCTGCAACCTTAACAACAAAAAAGCATCAGGTACTACTGTGAAGTGAAATGGAAATTTTCTTGTCCCATAAGAACTTTTACCACTCCAGTGAAATCCATGACTAATACAGTACTTAAGCTCTTTTGCTAGTCTGCAAGTACAAAATCCCCCAGAAGAGCAATTTTCCTATTTTCTTAAAGTTTACATATTAAACAACCAGCAGTAGCTCAAATAACATCCTTTCTTTTTAGAGGAGAGTATAACTGAACTACGTCCAATGGCACAGCTTTAAAAAACGCACAGAGAACAAAAACCTGAAAACTATAGAAAATATATCACTTCTCACGCAAGATTAACATTCTCACTTGGAACAGGTGTGTGAATAACAAAGTGGCACATCTCTTTGCTGTTGTTCCTAAAAAGGTCTTATATTTAGCAACAAAAGTATTACACTGGGACCCTTGTTATTCTTCATAGTCTCTGTTCAATATGGGAGAATACAGTAACAGGACTGATTTTACTTGAATTTTACGAAGAAGTAAATAAGGTTGATTACTTTGAATGTAAAAGCATAAATAGCTGCCTCTGATTTCCACTCTTGCTATGGCACAGGAATAAGAAGATAAGTATCAAAAGAAAGCAGATGTGCTATTGCAAAATCAAAGTCCAGTGCACCTAAGCCTACATGATTTGTTTAATCTCATCTGCCAAGTGCAGTGGAACCTATTCCAGATCACTCACTGTTAGAGTAAGAGCTATGGGGAAAGACGAGATAAAGTTCAAGTTAAAGCCTTCTCAGGATGAATCTTCAAACTCGGTCTTGAGCGGCAATTATCTTGATTTTTTTCAAATAAAAGAAAACATTCAATAAACTAATCCTCCAAACAGCTGCTCAACTTGCATCTGAAAAGCATTCAGATGAAGTACTGGGATAATAAAGCATGAAAGCTCTTTAGATTTACTCAGAGAGCAAAGGGGAATTCTACTGCCAGACAACAAACCCTCTTGGGACTTTGGCAAAGGAATATGGAAATCTTCACATGTACATCAAACTGCTTTGAATCTTGCACAAATCAGTGGCTATTCAAGCCTGTGAGTTGCTCATGCAATATTAGTCATCAGTTCTGCCTGGTTTCCACTAAACTACTGCATTTGCCTCTCTTGTTAGCTGTTCTAGTCCAAGAAATGAACTGGAATACAACTGAACTGTGTCCAAAGGTAGTAGCCACAAATCCAGGTTAATCATAGAATCACAGAATGGTTTGGGTCGGAAGGGCTCCCAAAGCCCAGCCAGCCCCAACCCACCTCCTGCCACAACCAGGGCTGCCCCCCACCAGCTCAGCTGCCCAGGGCCCCATCCAACCTGGCCTTGAGCACCTCCAGTGAGGGTGCATCCATGGCTTCTCTGGGCAGACATCAGTGAGACCCCACGAGAATCTCGCAAAGTTTTTTTCCATACTTGGTCTGTGGAACAGTGGTATTTAGTCTTCAAGGCTGTCAATCTGGCATTTTTCATGAGTACTAAATTCATTATAATAAATATATAACGTCATGTGTTTCAACTTGTCATTTGGGTAAGATCTGTTTTATTGCTGCAATTTTTGCTGTAGTATCTACAAATCCATCAAAAAGTCTTCATGATAGAACTGCTTTGTGAAAATGTTAACTATGTAACACCTTCTAAAGCAGCCACAAATGCTATGACAGTGATACTAAGCCTACATTAAAATGATCTTAAAAAAATATGCAATTGCAATATTTTGTTTCCAGGGAATTTTTTTAAACCGTGCATTTCAGAACCAGCCACACATATAGAACCAATTTCTGTATGAAAATAAATTTCAGACATTTAATATTAGTACTAAAACATTTAACCCTTGAAAAACAATTTCAAATCTGTTTTTCTGCCAGCGACCCTGGAAAACAAACTCATACATGTCCTTTGCCATTTTATCTTTCGTAAACTTAAGTATAATCATAAAAAGGCACAAACAGACCCATTAATCTTTTTCCTATGTCCTGAAAGACCTCACGTGTGCCAACAGTTGAGCCTACTGCCAATGCAGTAAGAAAATGAAGGTTCTCAACCTATTTTCTACAAAGAGCAGTCTCAGAAGCAGCAGAACCAATGGCCTTGTTACTCAAGAGCTGCACTGCACACGCACTCTGCAGTGCAGATACAGTCCTGTCTACGAGCAATAGCTGAACTGTGGCTTTTCTTTAGCACGGACTGTAAAGGTATATTCTTGTAAAACTGTTTTGAAACTGACAGGAGATTGCAAAATTATTTCTGTCTGAGGGAGGGAGAGGTGACACGTAGGCAGGCAGCCATCTGCATCATGATTACCAACACACTGTTTCCAAGCAGAGAAAGGCAGTGCACACTTTACTAAAACTGTATTTACTGTAAGCATAAAAAAGAGCAGAAAGAAAGATTCAACAGAACATACGCTTTCTTTCTGCTCCCTCCCATGCAACAGGACAAATTCTTTCCCTTGCAGAACCTCATGTGAGGACTCGTCGATGCTCTGCAGCTCAGACACTCCCACTCCCACACTCCTCCCTCGTACACTGCCTTGGACTGCCCCAGGACTAATTTCTCTTCCTTCTCTCTTCCAACACCAGCAGCCCTCCTACTGCTCCAACAACTGTAGTGCCATGCCCAAACTAACAAGGCTGTCTCATTCCACTCAGGATCTGATCAGCCAGGGAGCAGCACAGGACCTAAGCCTTCTCTGCATAGAAATGATGAGAATTATTTCTTTGGGCTTGGTGTCTGCTTTGCCTGCAATGTGCTCACACCTCACTACTTGATAACTGCTACCGAGTCCGGACGTGAAGTGATAGAAGCTTGTGCCCAAGCTAATGGGGTCATACCAAGCATGGATTTATTATAATGAAAATTGAATGTTTTCCTTAAAATAAATAAAAAAAAGATTGTTATGTAATCACCCGAATCCAGGTGCAGGAGCTTAAGGTAAGTGTTAACTACCACGCGCAGGTGAGATCTAGAAATGCTGGAATAGAGCCAGACAATCTTCAGAACCCTGGCTCTGCATCTGAGTACTCTGGGCAAACAGCAGACCAAGATACAAGAAAATAGAAATGACACAAAATATCAGAAGAGCTGACACTTTAAGTTGATTTTCCCTTTGTGCAATTTCTAATAATAGTAAAGTAAATATTAAAACAAACAACCTATAGTTTTCAGAGCATAAAGCAAGCTGTGGTGATCACTCTGGTGTGACATTCTGACAAAACTCTGGCTCTGTTTCTTCATCATAAAATCTGCCAGAGCTACTATGAGTCTTAAATGATTTACTTATTTATTTATTTATTGCAATTAAGAACGGAATTATAAAGAGTATAAAAGGACAAAAAGAAAAGGAAGTTACAAAAAGCAAGAGAGGACGTGTGCAAGAGAGAGAAAGTAGGAGAGTGAGAACAAGATTACAAAATACAAGACATTCTAGATAACAAAGGAAACATCCACATATAAGTACTGCTTTCTGATCCCTTGGAACTCGTTTATACAACAGTCTACGTAGCGTGAATGCTACCTTCTCCCTGCTAGATTTTCTTACCTGCCTGGGTCAAAAAGTATCATCTGTACTTTCAGGGAGGCATGCTGATTTCTAGAACACCCAAAGGAAAGGACACTGCAATTGATATTAAATTAGCATTTGTTCAATCATCTCAGAAGTTGCCCAATACTCTCACTGTTACTTATTTTATGCTTATTAACCGCTTCTGATCAGGAATTATCAATTAATGCATATCTGCAGCATGGAATCCCATTTTTGTTTTGGCACAGAAACATTGTTCAGTGTTCCTTCCTAACCTAAGTTAACCTACTTACAAATCCATGATTACAAACGTAGCTAAAACCAAATGAACAAATGAAAAAACCTTGCTGACAGGAAATAATATGAAAGAGAGAACTCCTTTGGCATTCCTAATGCTCTTGTGGACTGGAAGTATATATCAAATTGATTTGTGAGAATCCTATTTTGAACTGTGGCTTGATCTTTTCCAACTGATACACTCGAGACTAAAAAAAATCAAACCAAAACACATAACAAACCATGTATAATATGTTGTTTAAAAATTAATAGTAAGGAACGATTAGAACACAGTTAAAATATCTTCAGTCTGTTTTCCCCTCTGATATGGGTAGATGAATTTGAGAATCAGAAGTTAAACAAAGAAGTGTAAAATATAATTATACTGTAACACAAATACATTACACTCTAGAGATAACAAAATATCAACAACAGTATTAAATCTGCCTTGAAGTGAAGAGGTATGAAGCAATTCATTAAAACAGAGGAAAACTTGCAGCGTTCTGCAGCTAACAACTGTTAACCTTTATTCTCAAGAAAAATATGACAGTGTTTTCTTCTACATTTCTTTATATGCAAATACACAGTCTATGGCATTGGCCTTAAGATGATCTCAAGCCATCTGGGGAATGGAATTCCATCAGTGAAAGTTCAAGAATCAGCAGTACTTTCTCCCCCTTTCCTGATCAGTCTTGACTGTTAAATTATTGCATGTGATCACCCAAAAGAGATGTACTGGAGAAGCAGTCAACAATAAAATCTGGAATCAAATTTACTAACAGTCTATGGAAAAATTTTATTCTGAAAGCAATAATTTCTGAATCTGCATACTCTTAATGCACATTATTGAGACACTTGGTATAGAAGGCTTTCCATTCAGCTGGAAAAGTAGATCAATACAATAGATGCAGTTCTTGATGCAAATTGCATATTATTATTATTATCATTATTATTATTACTTTGGAAATCAAGTAGTAACAATTTTTCATTTGAAGGGCCTCTTTGTTTAGGGAATGAAAACATAACTGATGTTGCAACTTACAGGATTTCTGCTTCTTGGGAGAGTTCAGTGGCAATATATGACAAAAATAAAACACAGGAAAACTAAAAAACAAAACAAAACAACAGGTGAAAGAACTTTCAAGTACTATATGAATCAATAGAATCTAAATATTTCAAATGCGTGGGATACAGTAATAGCATTGAAATTACTGAGGACAACTTGCACAATGTTTCATTGACTTTGATCTTGATTCAAGGGAGAGGTCCTGAAGTGGAAACATACACTAACCTGAATCATCTCAGTCGTATTTTTTTCATAATCACACTCAGAGTAAAGCTGAATCCTAACATCAGCACTTCACTTGATCTTGACCTGCGTGCAGATGTTCATGACTTTACCTTGAAACCCTACAATAGTGATAACTACAGACTAGCCATCTAGGCTGGGTCTCACTTCAACTCAGCTTAATAGCCAACGCTGCAGACTCTGTATTTGCATATATCTTGAAATCCAGCTCCTACTCATATGTATAAAATATATCAGTTAGTCCAGAAAGGAGAAAATGGCTAAAATTCAAATTAGAATAACTTGTTTGTTGCTAATGCAATCACTCTGCAGAATGCTACTACGGTTTGAAAGCTGCCAGTCTTCCAATACTTTTCTCCACTTTTCCTTAGATGATGTCCAAAAGGGGCTAGCTTTCTTACAATGTAGAAGAAGTAATCATACAGCAATCATTTTGTGGGTATACTTCTGAGAAATCTCTAAAGAATCTGTGACAAATCATGTACAAATATTCTCTTTGCTACAAGTGCATCTTGGTTCTTCAGCGTAGTAGTACAGGGACTATGGTGAGCACAGAGCTTATTTCTCATTTAGTAGGGCTAATTTCAGAGCATGACATGAATGCAGCTATTCCTGCAGATTTAATTTTTAAATAAGTTTTAAAATTATCTTAGCTTTTGTCCGGTGTGGATTATTTTGTTAAATAAAATAAAAGTCTGTTATTACAAGTATCCTGTTATTTATCTAAGATGGACCTAACCTAGTGAGAATACGTTGTAATCAAGCTGTAGCGACTGTTCAGTGTCTAACTAAGCTACAGAGCGGTGGGGGACCACGCGCCATCGCAAATGCAGAGTACTTTCCTGTGGCAGTTCATTATCTTGCCATTGCTGAAACAGCTAAATGCATCTCATCCTGCCTATATATATATATCACTGACTCACCAGTGTGCAACATCGCAAACGCTGAGTTGTTGTTGCCTGCTCTTTAGGTTTCAATGAGCTAGTCCACATGGCACATGGCAGCCTCCTGTAGAGTACCATGCCGTGCCAAATAGCTTGTTTTCATTTACAATCAATCATGTTAGCGCTTTCTGCACTAGAGTCCTTAAGTGCTACTGTGCCCATACATTGTAAAGTAGTTAAATCCTTACAATATTTTGGTTTTAGTAAGTTCACTGACCTCACTATTTTGCAGTGCATTAATGCACAAGGAAAATACCGTTTTCTTCCCTGCTTCCCCCAAGGACAGAAACACCACCAAACATCTAGAGGTCCTCTAATGAATTTAGAATTTCTCACTTGAAGTACTTATACGTTTAGTAAACTGCCTCTGGTCTGTCAGTGTTTCAGCCTCTGCTTTTGCAGAGAACTATGTAATTAGAAAGAAAACACCACCACCACATCACAGCCTTCCCTCTCCAACACTACGGCCCACTCACTTCTATATAATTTAAATCTATACTTTCCTTGCCAAATGGAACACAGCAAATAATCAGAACAAAACAAACACTAAATATACACATTTGGTTTTCAGCCATGGATCTGCATATACCTTCAGCTGCACAATCATGTTCCCCGAGGCAGAATCACATTTGAATCAAGCAACAGGGAGTATCTATCATACAGTATCTCCCATTAAACTGACCACTAAAAGGCTCTCAGGAATTCATCGGTGAAAGTGT
Organism: Lagopus leucura; assembly: GCF_019238085.1. NCBI lineage: Eukaryota > Metazoa > Chordata > Aves > Galliformes > Phasianidae > Lagopus > Lagopus leucura. The sequence continues at coordinate 34,880,471 of NW_024962263.1, forward strand.
AGAAAAAGAACAGAGAAGCAGTTTTTTATTTAAGACATTTAATTAAAAGATATCCCAAACTTTTATACTAATTTCACTTCAAATATATGCATAATAGTTATGAAAAAATTGATTTTTCACAACAATTTGCAAGATGTCTACATTTGTATGTATATTAGGAGTAACTGAAGAAGGTGGCAAAATGATTCCATGATCTGAGTGTGCTGTGGTCACCTAATGCAGTACTTATCTGTTGGATAATTCGGGTTGTTTAAACAAGCAATAAGTATCTAACTTACATACATACATACATGCTATTTTGATTTTCTTTTTTTTATTAGATGCCCTTTTAAACTTCTTTATATAACTTAATTGCTAGCAAAGAGATCTGCATGCTGAAGTGAAAGGTGCAAACTTTCCTTACACAGATCCATGAATCCAAAAGTCTTCACTTCCTTCTCCTCACAGATGTTTTTTTGTCAGCTTAAGTATATCACTAGTCTTTAAAATAGCTTTCCTAATTATTTTCCAAATTGACAGGAAAGGCATCAAATGCATCAGACATAAAAGAAATTAAATTGAAAGTACACAAAAACAGAGTTAGACAATAAAATAATCTGTCCAAGACTTAGAGGGTACCTAGAATATAGAGTTCTTCCTGTTCCCTGTTTGCACTAAAAAACAATTGTGCAAAACTGATCAAGCAGTCTCTTTCTTAGCATTCTGACATTTCTGAGAAGAGCCCAGAAAGCTCATGCTGGCTGGGATCCTGACCCGAAGGGGAATGGTAGCAGGAACAAGGGAGCGCTTCTAACAGCATCCTCCTGAAATTTGCACCAGTTTTGGAAGAGCACACGGCCCGGAGGTGTCAGGAGGCAGCGTGGGCACCTGTCACAGCCCAGCAGTGCAGTGGGCACGAGGGCAGCAGGAGGAGCCGAGCTGAGCAGGGGTGAGAGATTGCCCGCAGCCCCATCGGCAGAGCGCGGCCGGGGAAGATGTCAGATTTCATCCTCGGCAGACATGTACAGCAACTGATGCCTTGTAGTCAAAGGCTGTTAAATTACCTGTGAAGGGTTACTGGCAGGCCTGGATGTTTTTCTCGTTGTTTATTTAGTTCCAAAACCTCTTGGTCTTTGTGCTGATTGCCCTAACTGACAGCACAGGAAATCTGGACTTTGTAAACAGGGCACTGCTGTATTGAATTACAGGTAACAAGTGTGTAATCAACCTGCTGGGGCTGGACCTTTGCAAAGAAATCTCTGGTAGACAGACAGAAAGAATAGGTTTCCATATGGAGGAATCAATTACAGGAGCAGATGAGTATAAGAAGAGATCAATTTAAATCCTTTGTGCTTATTTCTTACAGCATATTTGGAAAAAGACTGTGGCGTGGTGGAAAAGTAATTAAGTACTTTATTCATTCTTGCAATAATATTATAAAATTAAAGGCAAATATGATTTGAAGTGCCCTCATTATAACCCATAAAACTATATTAGTTAAACAGTCTTTGGCTGCATTATGCTTTATAAAAAAAAACATAGGGAAAAAGATTGCAGGTTCTTGTTCTTAAAGAAGAGTTGCTGTTGACAAACTATATAAACTGGAATGAAGAGTCACCCAAAATGAAGCAGCCATTTTTAGTCTTCTAAAAGGCAAAGAAAATTCCTATAAAACCAGGGTCTAGAGAAATCTAATATAATGATATTTGTGCGTAATAAAATAACATAATAAAGAGGAACAATCTTCCCCCATCATAGATTTATATGAGGTATTTAAATCGTAATTGTTAATTAAAAAGCATAAATAAAAATTCAGAGGCAATCAGTCAACAAAATATCCCTATGCCAGACAACACTGAGCTACTGACTAGTATGTGAAATGGAAATCCTTTTTTAAAAAAAAATTATCAGTCTGTTCCATCTGGATCTGTGGCCACCATTCACTAAACAAGAAAAAGCTTAACAACAAAGATTTCAAAACATATTAACATCAGACGATATTTCCAATCTAAACATAATTTATTAAAACAGATACCGTATGCTATCATCTTATTATGCCCCAAAGACTTGTTTTTGCAGTTTGAAATTACAGGAAAACAAGGTTTCATTATCGTACTCACTGATGATGATAATTTTAGACTGCTTGCACTATTGGAACTTATGCTGTGTTAAAACAACTGGACTTACATTGCTATATTTTATTCCCCCCAGAAAAGGAAGTCTTTCTTTTGGCATCCAGAATTTCTTTTGTGTATATGAAAAGCATGTTAGAAAATTGACTTTTATTTCTGTTTGCTAATATATCATTATTTATGTGCTAGTATGTCCCCAATAATTGAAACCCCTGACTTGGTTGGGAGCGGAAGGTAATGCCTTACAAATACAAACCAATACATTAAACAGAACCTTGTCTGGTTAGAAAACCTTTTAACTGAACCTATGGCATAGAAGAAGTTATGACACTTGTACAGGAATGATGGAAGCACCAGAGCAGTTCTTATCAGTGCTCTTTACCAAATTCAAGACCTATACTTCAAAGGACATTTCACACAGTTTCAACAAATTTTCTTCAAGAAATTTTGGTCAACAGAGGAAGTCAGCTTACTTCTAATGACCATCTGTTAACGGATCTGTCATTTGCCTGACATATCCTTCCTTCCTAACTAGTATTCCTGTAAACACCTTTTATGTAAATATTTTTATGCACACCAAGATTTCCAGAAGAATAACATCCTTTACTAAGCTACCAGAAACAGCTGGGGAAGGACTTTTTTTAATCTGACTCACATCAGTAACATCTTGTGATAGTGAAGAACACCAGCCCAGAGTGCACGGAAAAGAGCATTGACAGGAGGTTCACGGAAATGATCCTTTCCCTCTGTTCTGCTCCAGCGAGGCCACATCTGAAGTACTGTGCCCAGTTCTGTGTTCCAGGACTAACCTGTTCAAGAATGGCAGGAATCTTCTAGAAAGAGCCCAGAGGAGGACCACAAAGATGATTAGGAGCATGGAGCATCTCCCTTATGGGGATGGACTGTAAGATCTGGGGATGTTCAGCCTAGAGAAGACTGAGGGGAGATCTTGACAATGCTTAAAAATATCTAAAGGGTGGGAGACAAGTGGATGGGATCAGGCTCTTTTCAGCAGTGCCTAATATCAGAACAAGAGGCAATGGGCTCAGAGTGGAACATAGGAAAGTTCCGTAGAAACATGAAGAAGGAAAAGCTTCTTCTCTTTGAGGGAGACAGAGCACAGGCTACCAGAAATGTTGTGGAGTCTCCTCAAAATCAACCTGGATGCTTTCCTGTGCAACCTACTGTAGGGAATCTGCTTTACCAGGGGGTTGGACTTGATGATCTCCAGAGGTACTCTCCAACCCCTACAATTCTGTGACTCTACTGAAAAGCCACACCTCCATCATTTCAAAATGTATCGCCTTTCAATACATTTCAGTACAAATCTTCCCCTCAATACATTTAACATAGGCATGATGATTGAAAACTCATTAGCACTCAAACTAACGTTCCTATCATGCAAACATTAGCACACATGTTTAAGGTCTCAATGGACTTCCCCAAAATCAATGTCAATAATTTAGTTGTGCACTTAAAATTAAGCACTTGAACACTGACATTAAGAGGTAAGAACCAATCATCTACATAGCATATTTACACAGAAAATGCGTGAATTCTATTTTATAATGTTTTGGATTTTGTCTGAGGTGCTTCTGAGCATTCTGTGATGGGAACATCATGAAATACAACACATGAAGTCACAGTTACAGCCTTTGGTCTGCAGATGGAGAAAAAGGAAAAAACTCTGGCTGGTTTGTAATTACTTGAATTTTACTTTTTAAGTTAAGTTTTCCACTTCTTATTTTTCTTAAAGCAAATTTAAAAGATGTAGTCTCCAAAATTCTTTGCTATTAAGAGCACTACTAATGTCTATATAGTCATGCTACTCCCCCTTTTCAGAGCACTGCCTGTCTAAAACACAAATACGATTGGGTATACAGACTTAACCCTTTTTTTCCCCAAGGACAGACATTGTTTTTATGCCAACTGGACTGCACATTTTGCCGAAGACAATCATCACTTGATCACTTCCTGCATTAAACATCTGTCTTCCTCACACAATAGTATTTAAATTCAAACCCATGATATACATCCTCTTATACTAGTATTACACTTACGCAGCATAGCCAATGTTGAACTCTTAACTAGATCCACACTGATAATATACAGCTATAATCCTGCTTCAATTAAAAGCATATTTCAGCGCAATATAAGCCCAGAATATGACAGGTGCTCTACACATTTTAATAATGCAGATCCAGAGTTCTGCCTTTGCTAAACGTGTATCAGTAAAGTGGTGTCAGAATTTTACTTTAAATAAATAAAGACTGATCATATTAAGATAAAATCCTGCATAACCTAAATGTATATTAATAATAGCAACCCAGAAACTGATGGCAATCTTTATACTCCAGATAAAAATCTGTGAAGCTGTTTCTACTGACTTCAGTTTTTTAAAAGCAAAGGTGCTTTATTCTCTCCAGGTAAAAGAAAATACACGCACACACAAAAAAATCAATATGCAATACCAAACTCTAATGAAAATGCTTAACTGGTTCTAAATATTAGCTTACTAGGAACATGGTATAATATGATTTTTGTGGCTACTAAAGTCAAGTTAATTTACTTTGTACTTAAAAAGTTAATCCAGGAAATAAGACTTAATGTATCAGAAAAAATGTTCTGAAAGACTAAAATATTTATTCTTGATTTCCATGTCATGCAATTTTGTTTTGAATCTGAAAGTGAAAGACTGCTGAACTACACATTCAGCACAGGTTTTCCCAGTAGTCTGTTACTGAAAAAGAACATTTATGTTTCTGCAAATTTCAACATCTTAATAATATGATAGATTCATATTTAGTATTATTAACAAAATCCGGAAAGTTGCCATCTGGAATTTACTTGTGGCCCAAATTTGGGTCTGTCAAACTATGTAGTAAATGTAATATACGACAGTGGGGATATTCTGAAAAACAAACTTGTTCTCATGTCTAGCAAGGTTATTGGAAATATTGCTCTTCAGTACTAAAACTACCCACATAGCATGTTAATTCTGACTTCTAAGTGACTAGCTGAGATAAGCTCACACAAAGACAAGTTTAACGGGGCGTCAAAGGAACACCTTTATTGCACGTAATTAAACACAAGGGCTAGGCAACTACATTTAACTGGAAGATGAATATTTAAAGGTAAATACACTCAATCTGCCTGTAAAAGGATGAAAAGCTTAGGCCACTTACAAAGTATGTAAATTCTTGGCAAAACAAAGAAGAAACAAAATCCTGTGTGTATGTAGCTCTTGCCGGAAACCTTTAACTTAATATTCTGCTTCAGCTTTAGTTCAAGGCCTAGAAACACATAATCCTTTACAATTTGGTTTTGCCATATAATATCCCTGCTCAAAATGTGTAAATACTGCTCTGAGTGTTAAATCAGGGAATATAAAAACCCTAAAGTATGCATCTCCCATTAGAAAATACTGATGTGTTGGACTTAGGACTTTCCTGACTGTTTAGAAACTGGAGTTAATTTAGAAATTGAGTTAATTGAGGATGTTGCTGGTAACTCCCACTTTTGCTGCATTAAATAGCAAATGCACTCCTTAAGCATTGAATGGCTACTAGAATGCCTTTTAAATGCTTTTCTGAATGCGTATGAACTTGTCTTATGTATCCACAACCATGTACTTACTTTCAGATGAGTAGGCAATGGATAGATGCGATTGTTTGGAAAATAAGTTTTTACTTTTCAAAAAATACAGGTACAGGCTCTTATGTCAAGGAAATGACTAAATGACTTAGTCTATTACTGTAAATCAAAAATTATCCTTTTCAAGAAGAGGAATCAACAAATACAATTATTATTCCAAAAAAAAAAAAAAAAAAGAAAAAAAAAAGAAAAAAAAAAGAAAAAGGCTGAGCATCTGCCTGTGCAAAGCAGTCTCTAGCTTAGGTTTTTACTACTGCAGCAGAAGTATGTCTTGGCTCATAAGACTCTAAGAATTTAAGTACATAGGTAACAAGAAAAAACATTATACAAAGCCATTAAGGTGTACAGCTACCAGGACAGTTTCATAGCTTTAATAGCAGAATCACTGTGACAGTGATGTGGCCAGAATGGTCTTTAAAATTGTGAGCTAACTTGGTTGGATAGAGGAGAGAACCCATCCATGTAAAAATTACTTTTACACCAGTTTAATTCCATACACATCAAATTATGTTTCTATAATACAACTATAGAAAAAACGCATCTCAGCAGAAAGAGTGAAACCAGTATGCATTTGAATGGATCCAGAATGAAAAGTGAAAATGATTGTCATGCTGAAGTAGTAGTACTCATTAAAAACAAAGGAGCAAATAAAATGAAGCCTTCTTCATCTCAAAGAATACACTAAGTATAAAGTATTTCTTAATATAGCTAGAAAGATGATTCTTATGGAAAGACATGAAGATACTTTACACTCCTCATATTAATATATTATGCTTTTTTTTTCCCTCAAAGCATGTTCAGGAACATGTTTCCTCAAGCGGTAATGAGGTTCGGGTAAGAAGTAAAGCCATGGTCATAGATTCCTGGAACTGATCTTTCTCAAGTAACTAACTCGATTACAATTGATTCTGAGGCTACATGAAAATAGTCAGTCTTCATTCCCTCGCACACAGTTAAAAGTACCCAGGCAGTGTTTTTGATGATAAATCCTTTGTTTTCCAAACCAATTGGAATTGCTTTACATAAACAAGTATCAATCTGGCAGAAATATTTTGGACCTTCTAGTTTCAGGGAGAAGCAAAAACAGAAGCTGTGGTACACAGCCAACCACAACATGAGACAGAGTGAGTGATCTCACCAGTACACAGAAACACCATCTCAGAAATTTAGGAATAAAAAAAACTGATTCTAACTCTTCATCTGTCCAAAACTTCTCCACATGTATACACATATATTTGTATGTATGCATGTATGCATGTAATATATACAACACTTCTACTTGTTCTTTTCAGGGAATTAAGAGAACAACAAAAAGAAATTCAGCCCAAATTCACTTAAATACATAATTCTACAGCAAGTAAAACTTGAATACTTCAAAAGAGAAAACAAAGCCCTGCATAAAGCCCTCTATACAGTTTTTTTTTTTTCTTCCATTTTTATTTAATTTAGCAGGGGATGTTGTGGTGGGGAAAAGCATGCAGCCCTAATGACTCGATTACAAAAGAATATTAACGGAGTAAGTTGGATGATGCAATTTTATAGACCACTATTTCACTTTAAGTTCTTGTGCAAAACAGCTGATATACTATAAAGTCTTACACTGGCTTATTACACACTAAATTTCTCACCTGAACAAGTTCTAAAATTAAAAAAAAAATCTACTTGGATGTTTTATTACCTGATACAATAATACGAACAATACAACTCAACATAAAAAAAAACCCCAAACTCTGAAACAACAAACCCCTGAATTAACAAGATGGTGAAGATAAACCAAACTGCAATAACAAATAACTGTAGTACTGACTTCCATCTAAAATCAGGAAAATACTTAACGTAAAGCTGAATGGCTGCCTGTTTCAGCAGGTACTACCAGTGTAGTCCTGCTTTGCTCAAAGATACCACAACCACCTACAATATCAATATATTAAAACTTTAAAAAGTCAGACAGAGTTCAATACAATAACATATACTGCAAGAAAATGTTGCAACACAAACTAACACATGATGAATACCAGGAAAAGGAGTCATGATATGCAATGACTCATTAATCAACAAGACATAAAAATAACCACAAAGCTGTAAAGGAAGTTTATGGGCCATGCTACACTTATGTCCTAGTGAAGGGCATAAGCAAATCTAATACTGATTATTAACAAAACCGATCTTTCAAAGAGTATTTGCAAACTTGGATAATAATAATCATAAACAGGTCACCTAAATTCACCAGTGATAAAATTATAGAACAGTGCACAGAGTAATAAATAAGACCTCAAAATAAAAACCAAATCACATTGTTCCACTTAGAGCTAATATGTTGTTGAAGGGGGTTCACAACTGAGTTGTCTGTTTCTAATAGCTTACTAACAGAGCTCTCCAGAAGTACTGTGTTACTATGGAGTACCACCTGATCCAGAGAAAAGCTCTCCTGGAATAGCTAATGGCTGCAATCACAGTTCCCACGTATTTAAAGAGTACACTCCTTCATTTTGGAGGAGCATGAATACAATTGGTCACGAAAAGACATTTTTTAACTCCAGTTAGAAAGTTTCTCTATCATTTTCCAGTGATACAAAAAATGTGTCTATATAGAAACCGAGTAGGATTTAAAGGAATGAGAAAAGCAACCATCATAGTATGTCAAATGTAAGAAAAATATGGAAGACAGAGCATGAATCTCTACTTAGTCTTTATTGAAATGATAAATGCAATTGAAGCAGTCTCAGAAGACTTGGGTTATGGAAAACACTACCTGAGATCAGCTGCCTGGAAAGTACGTTGAAAATGTTGGTAAACTCTGTAATTGTATCTTCAGCTGAAAGTTTGTCAATGGTGCTTTCTCTTACTAATTCAGGATTGCTGGTTAGATCAAATGATGTTGTGTTTGTATGCCAAATGTACGACGTCCGTCTTTGCTGCAGTGTCAGTAACATAATATATCTGAAATAATCACACACAGCAGTTTTCTGTATCTCCTACACCTTTATTTTAATCAGGCACAGTGTGACTCACAAAGTCTGAGATCATTTCTTACTTCCTGCTTGCATGAGCTCAGGAAGACCTGTTTAATTTATCACCAAATAAAGGCACAAATTGCTGGTGCTGGTGATTCTGGTATCAGCCTGCAGTTGCTAGAGTGAGTAACTTTTTTGGGTTCAAATGACATTGCCTACTTTTCAGCATTGCTCTTATTGACCAAGTAATCTCTGATTACTTTGTAAAACTCCTCATAAAACATTATCCTTGGATCAAGCCAAACACAAAACAGTCACATGATTTCATTTTAGAAACCAGGATATTATATTTCTTTCCATGATTATATCCTGAAAAGGATATAATTCAGCTTTGGATTTATTATGCATACAAAACTGAAATATAAAAATTAATGCCAATCGGTATTTAAAAACAATTTCTGCCATACCATACTAATGAAAGCATAACATCTCCACAGAGGACATATTGTTTGGGTGAATGACAGTACAATAGCTATGTGCACCCTGTGCAGACAGAAAAGACTTGGCAAGGGTTCACAACGTAGACAAAAGAATTGTTTCAAGGACATGATGCAAAATAACCTGAAGTTATGAAACAAAAAGACAGAACTATGGAAGACCAATCTAGAATAGCATTTCTCAAGCTGGGATGGGCAAAAATGAAATGAAGTATCCTCAGAGCTGTTGTTTCTGACTATTTTTATTATTATTTTTTAAAATCTCTGGACTTAGTATTTCACAATTTGACATAAAATCACTGGAGTATTCACAACTATAGAGGTAGAGACAATGGAAGAATGAGTGCGGCATCTGGTCTGAAATTTGAGTTACCTTCTTTTATTTCTTTTGTAATTATATCTGTTCACTGAAGAGCTGCTTTACTTACCACTTGTGAATGTTTAAAGTCTGTTACATTTTGGGAAGTAAGGGAGTATGAAGAAAGAGAAGTATGGATTGTGAGACAAAAGATTTAAATTCATCTCCAGTTGGTTCACCATGACAAAGAGCCTAACAAAATTGTAACACCCTCTAACTGGTATAAGGTTTATTTCAGAGGTTCACTATCATTATAGAAAAGAAAAAAAAAATCACATAAAAAGGTCAGACTCTGTCACTATTACTCACATTAGGCACCACCTTAACTCAACATGCCTCAATGAAAAATTGAAGTCAAAATAATCTGACACATAATGGCAAAATGCCCTTTATCTACCTCATACATCTATGAACAGACACTCATATTATCACATTCATGCTTTTAACTTTATTTTCAAAGACAATGTAGTGGACCCAATTCTTTAATTCTTTTCAAGTAATTTTAAACTGATCTTAATTAATGGCTATCAGAGGAACTATTCCTGACTTATAAGGCTGAAGGACTACATTAGATCCAAGCACCTATGCCTAATGCTAAGGAAAACAACGCTGGAGTAATGCTTAATTGAAACGATTGTATTTCTAGATCTAATGAAGTAAGTTTTGTCAGAGAGATTGGAATGATGGTTATAAATGTTTAAATTACAACTCGGATCCTCCTCCTAAGTTCTGATCTGAAACGTTCAGCATAAAAGTAGTAAATATTGTCTGGTTGTTATTTTAGTCACTCTTAAAGTATTGATTTTATACTAAACATAAGGAAATTACAACCTTAAGGTGAAACCAATGTTTTTTCTCAAGTTTACAGCCAAGTCAGTAGAAGGTTTGTTTAAAAAAATCATTCATAGTATATATTGACAATATAATATATCTCTTAATGATCAAACACAAAGGAAAATATAGGTGCACTTTACTACATATGCACATAAAAAAAGTATTATACATGACTGTTTTAAAACGCTATGTTTTAAGTGCTGAGACATTAAACATTTAATAATTTGGCAACTTCTTTCAAAGACAACTATTAAAATTAAGGGGGATGAGGCCAAATGTCAACTCTACTGAATTCATGCTGGGTATGGCAGAGAAGACACAAAGGGGGAAAGAGGACTAAAGAATTTCTCCATTTTCCTGGATGAGACAAAGACCAAATGTCTCCCTGCATAAAACAGCTATGTTCAGAGCTATTCAACCGCAGGCCACCTGCAGCTAAGGGTTCTTGCTGATAATAATGTGATGGAATACTCTGTGTCCTTCCTCCCACCCAATCCCTCATAACAAATGGCCCAGTTTTAGGATATATTTTGATTTCACATTTGCCACATCTATTTCTGAGGAATTTCAGACAATGAGGAAAACTCCACTCATGCTCTCCCATTCATACAGTCCACTGGGATTCAGAATCAGCTATCACATATATATTTTTTGAATGAAGGCCAAAGTTATTTAGCAACAACCATTAATACAAAAGGCAGCATTCAACGCTAATGTCCTTTACTAGTAAATCTAGGTATGAAATAGCACAGATAGGGAAAATGAAATTCTAGATTTGGTTCTGCCAGTGACGAAGATTGTTAGTAGAATTTCTGTATAGTCTTTCTTGTGGAATGTCACTGTCAGTAGCAAACTGTACCAGAAATAAGCAAAGCACTTCACTTCTTTTCTCTGAAACAGCAGTGCACGTTCCTGTATATGTTCCCCTATTTCATTCCTAACACATGTGGCTGCTGCATTTTTTAAATGGAGCCCTATCTGGCATTTCCACTTCCTTTTGCCATATTAATAAAGGCACTGCATATTAATTTATGTCTTCTCCATAGAAAACCAGATATATTTCTATCAAAACAATGCCCTACATTAGAGGAAGACTAGCCCTTCCAAAGGCAGCAGCTTTGCCTCACAATCTCCTATGTAAGCCTGAAATAGACCTCCATCCACAAATGCAGGTCTGAACTGTGAGGGTCCAGTGCAATTCAATGGGAAGCTGGGCATTTAAAAGGTAAATTATGTACCATGTTTATAGAACTGGACTTGACTTGTTCTGCGCCTTATTTCCTCTCTTCTTTTATTCTCCCTTCCTCTGTAGGGAGGCTTGAGATTCAATCTAAGGCTTGAGATTTTCTAGATTATTTCTAAATTATATCATTCCTCTACTCCTGAAAGGTGCTGTATATATATGTATAGATAGTATCTATCTGTACATACATACACACACCATATACATATAATATAGTGTGTGTGTATTTATATATAAATATATATATAAAGGCCTGACAGGGAAGGTTTGTATACTAAAAATATACACATGACATTTTCATGCATTGCACAAAGTCTACTACTTCACTTCACCAGAAGTCCAACCATTTACTTTAAGACTCTTACCTCCTGATTTCTATGAAGTTTGTCACTGACCAGAATTTCTGCAGACTGTAGATTAGTTTATGAATTGTATTAGTTAATAACTGCATTTCATGAAAAACATAACCTGCTATTTAGCATCTGTATCAAAATTTCCTCTGTACCAAGCTTGCAAACGAATATGCAAAAAATCTTATGTACTTTGAAGCAAACAGGTTGCAATTCACACAAACTATGACAGTAAGGCACTGGAACATGTTGCTCAGAGAAGCTGTGGTGCCCCATCCCTGGAGGTGCTCAAGGCCAGGCTGGATGGGGCCCTGGGCAGCTGAGCTGGTGGGGGACATGGGGTGGGCTCTGAGGTCCCTTCCAACCCAAACCATTCTGTAATTTAAACCTTAGAAGCTATCACCGTTGTAAGTGATAGGACAATAGTTCAGGCAATTCCTCGACCAAGGTCAATGTGACTTCAAAAACACTTTTACCGGTAACCCAGCTTCTCTTGCAGGAACATAAATGACAACTTGAAGCTTCTAAACACTGATTGCAAGTGCTCAGCAGCAGAGTAAACAAACAAATCGCTAAACAAAGAAAACTCAACAAATTGGCTGTAAGGATCAAGCATGCAAAATAAGCTGCTGAGAAAAAACAATGCATGAGCTGTCCACAAAATTTGATAATCAAAATTATATGAGATAACAGATATTTCTTTTGGTCTAAATATCTGTAAAGAACTTTTGAATTTTAAGCACTTAAGTCTCCCAGATAAAACACATGTGAAGATAGTTGTGTTGGAGCATACATATTAGTTATTCAAATTACAGCTGTAAACAATTATAGGCTATTTTATTTACTCCAAAACCAACAAATATTTTTAAAGCTGCACTTAAGACAAATCTAAACATACTCCATAAGTAATATACAGTTTATTTACAAAAAATAATTGCCTTAATGCCTGCTGTAGCAAAATCAAGAAGAAGATTTTAGAGGAGGATAGGATGTAAACTGTGCTTTTGATCAGGGACCACAAAATGTTCATATCTCAGCTTCAATCACATATAATCGCACAAGATTGCTATAGAGTGGAATTATGATTACAAAATTGTGATTTGGGTTACATACACACACATAGGAGTGGGACCTTCCCACCTCTGCCTGCAGTACCCAGAACCAGAGCAATGAAAGAAAGATGGGGACAAACATTCTTGAAAATCATGATTGCTCTTTCCTTTTTTAAGCTCAAGGAAGTGTTGGGACAGATGCTGCAACTCTTACAAGTGTCTCTTGGAAAAAAAAAAAAAATACTGTGACAGAGATGACATTTACTTTCCTTCATTCATGATTTTATCAAAAAAACCCTAAGATCTAGCTGTTAAGATGGAGGAGGAATTACAGATTAATTAATCAGGATTTTTAAAAGTGCACTTAGCACAATGGATAAATTTTAGTCTGAAGATGATACAGCTCAAAATTCTAATAAAGGATGAAATCTGAGATATAAAAATGAACAATAAAATCACATACTTTATATCACAAAAACAATAAAAGCCAACTGCTCTGTAACATTCCAGTCAATATAGCAATGCTATCAAATTTATAACTTTAGTAGAAAGGATCAAGGAAGTCTGAATAAATGATTTCATTAAGTACTCTAGCAAAGAATATTTGAGGAACTGTGGGTAAACAGAAATGCAACTTGTTAACTGAAGAAATAATACCGAAGAATTGTTAAGAATTAAATGCCAGGGCATGTCCTACAGACCTCTGGGGGCAAGTACAGTATTTACCCAACAACAAGGTTTCCACATGTCCCATATGAGGGGCATCACGTACACTATGCGGGGTGGTGAGCAAGGCTGAGTGGGGCTGGCAATACTTATAGCCTCCTCCCAAAAACATCTCACTGTGAGTATTCCACAGAAGGCACTTCCCCCTGCCCCTCTAATAAGTAGGTAACACTCTGGAGATTTTAGCCAGTGGCTTCCAACAGCACCAGCTTTGCTTTGAAGCACAAAGGCCTTCATACTCTCACTTCCCCACTGCACAGCAGATGGGCCAGAGGCAAACCCGCTCTGATGCAGGGGCTGCACTGCTGCGCTAATGGGATGCAGTTCCCTGCTTCTTTGGGGACTGCTAGCCCAGGCTAGCCCCTTGGTGCTGCAGCTTTGAAGTTCCCACACTCTGGTTTTAACAGCCTGGATTTAGCCCCCGGGAGTGCTCTGCAACGGGCTCCCAAACAGTACCCATTTCCATCCAGGGCAAGAAGAGCTGACACATGGGCACCTCTAATCACACATGCCTCCAGCCCTGTCCCCAAAGAGCAATAAAACTGCATTGCTGCCACTTACAATCACCAGTGCAAATTTCATGCTCAAAACAGAGCTTTTTTCTATTTCCCATTCTGATTCTTGATGAAACATTTCGCTACCTGAATGTTTTTGTAACTAGAAGTATGGTGCTTTCAAAGTTATTTTGCTTTTATACCTTCACTCCCATCTGAAATAACAGGTAGCAATTTCTGGCTCACGTTGGCTTTTTTCACACAGAGATATCAGCAAATAATACCTTCTGCCCTGGAAGTTGCAGGCATGCTCTGCAGTGCTGCTGCAAACACACATGGTGCATGCACAAGGTGTTCAAGACGGCGTTACCATACACGAATCCTAATCCGATGGACCACATCGTATCCTGTATCTGAAGATCAGTGAAAAAGCCTAGGGAACGCGAGCAGAATTTGAATTCTAAGAATTGCTTGCACTCTTGATTTTCCTTGCTACTATACATAGATGCTATAAGGAGGGCCACAATGCTGCACTGGCCATTAACACGAGTAATCATTCCGTGAGCTGCAGCCTCCAATTACCTATTTTCTTCCTTATCCCTTAGTTTTATATCAAATTTGTGTGTGGTGAGGTCTATAATAAATTAATTTTATTTACTCGGAGAATGATAATGATTTAAGCAATGCAGTCCTCTCATGGTTATGCAATCTAAGATAAATGTACGGCTTTGGTTGTGTATTACTGGTACTAAAGTTTAATTACATTATGAATTAATTCCACAAAATCATTTGTTAAAATCAGTTAACAACCTAACATATCAACCATTACCTGAGGTAAGCACCAATTTTGGGGGTGAAGGCTTTATAAACTATAACAAACAGTTTGCAGCAGCGATATTTAATTTTTAAACAATGAAATAAAGTGTTTGAAAACCCTTCTGTCACTGAGCTGCCACCCGGAGCTGCAGCCTGGAAGTCACTGATGGACACCACACAGCCGCAATGCTGTTGGCACCTGGCTGTGCAGAAGGTTAAAAACACGAGGACGAAAGGGGTGAGAGAGATGTAAAAAGGCAGGCAGAGCATGCTGCCGCTGAATGCGTGCCATTTCAGAGTCATAATTTAAAGCGATCAGAAGGGGGAAAAATGAAGCACAATAAAAATGGAAAATGTTAGATTAATGACACAGTCATTAAAATAAAAAAGGTGGAGTTATATGAGGAATGGATCTTATTTGAGTTATTGAAATTAAACAAGTTATTTTAACAATCATTTTAAAAATCACATTTTACTAAGCTCAACGGAGGAAGGCAAAAAAAAATAAAATAGGAATCTTCATGGGAATATTTCAAATTGTCACTGGTTTTAAAACAATGATTTAAGAATTTCTCTTGTATCTTCCCTTTCAATTTTAGAATTTTAGTTGCCATATATTATAATGGTATTTTAGCTATAAAAGTAGTTTTCCACTCACTGTTCTCTTGCCTTTCAAGGAGACAAACAGTTTTTCTTTCCTCTAAATGAGCACAATAAAATGGGTAAGCTGTCTGGGGAAAAGGAAGCCAGACAAACTGGTGGTATAAAGCTCCACAGAAAACTGCAGTACAGACAAGAGAGGCGATCTAAAGCATGTTTACTGTATGCCACACAATTCATTCTACCGGTCAGGTTAAAATAAGAGTTTCTAGCTGCTGAATTATCATCAGGTTCTGTTCAAAACCAAACCCATCGTTGCTGAGAAAAATCTGCATGCAAAACTAAACATAAAAAAAATAGTCTTCTGCAGGGTGTATTCTTTAAACAGGAATTCTTAAAACATGGGGCTGGATCTGGCCCCCATTGCTCACAAACCTCCCTGTGCAAAGTCTTTGTACAACTGTATGTGTTTTAGTAGACTAATTTTTAGCACACCAGCAAGTATTTTTCTGTCTTTTTGAAAACCTTCTGGAAATATCAATAGAACTATCAGTTATGTAGAAGTTGATATCGAGAGTCAGCTAAATGAAAAATAGAATAAAAATGCAAACTGGGGATGCATTTAGAAGAACCAAAGCTTTGCAAGATTTTCCTCTCCCTAGTTGATGTAAGCAAACCAACTGATTGTCTTTCTGTCAGGCAAATCTTGATGGAGATAAATGTAAAGGCTGGAGTGCACGCCTAATTTTTACACACAAGCTGCAACCAGACCATGGATTTATGCTTCAAGGCAACCAGATTTCTCCTGGCGTACACTTAAACAATGCTGTTGCACTCAGTCCATCTTGTTTAAACGTCTCTAAAACCAAACACAGGCTCTGCTCCCTCCTCCTCCCTGTCTAATTATATACTTTTTTGTTTGAAGAAGCGAGCCCTTTATTGCTCATAATTTCAGCTATCACTTGCTTGGGCACCTTCTACAGATCAATAGCATGTAGTTAAGTGGATGAAAAGGCTAAATGTGATTGTCATTTGCAATGCAAGGATGTGTGTTTTTTTCACCCTTAAGCTCTCAAGCACAGTGCTTGGGTTTCGTTTTAGAATGCAAAACTCCTGTTCCAGGTACATAGTAGCTGCACATACAAAGCCTTTTGTCTTAAATTAAATATCTGTCATTTTTTAAACCCAGAATACTGGCATAGGTTATAATAAAAACTAGCACCCAACCTGTAATTTTACAGATTCCATTGCTGGTGGCCATACATCTTTGATGGCAAAACTACATTGGTTGTAGCGCCATAAAATCAATAAATATTAACCTTTTCTGACACTTTCTGTACGGATGCTTTATCAGTCGCTGTCAGGTGATAGAACAGGCAGTGATGTACTGTATTTTTCAGCCACGATTCCATACCAAACTAAGAAATCAATGCAGATTAGCAAGCCTTTAAATAGAAAAATTGCCAAAGAAGTTTTGGTTCCGATAAAAATTAAGCCAAATCATGAAAATACAGAAATTTGTCACATATACTTTCAGCAATGTATGAAACTACTTTACTTATATGGCAAAATGAGTGTGCTTGAATGCAATAGATGAAATAAAGTCAGTTTTAGGTTTCGTGATATATCTATTACAGGTTCTACCTTACAAAATTAAACACCTACCCAAATTCCATCTCCCAATATCATCAGAAACTCAGTATCGCTTAGAAATTCACAGTCCTTACTTTGCTGAAGGACATTCATAACAGTTCAACACACTTAAAACCTCATTTCTGAACGATAAGAGTGAAAAATAAAAGTTTACCAGAAAATGAAAATAAGCAATTTAAGTTATCACCTACCTCATGTAACTGGAACAATAACTGCCTTTAGTTCTAAGCATCTTAGAAGCCTAAAGCTTTCAATTGTTGGAACACATCTCGCTCTGTACAATCCATACCGTAGCAGAGGGTAATGTTTCAGCACAACACAACAACATGCAGACTGGTAACTTGGCCTGGCTCTATTTCTTTCTATTCTCAACACTGCATTTTCTTATACCCAACACTGTACTTCCTCACCAGAACTTCAGAAATCATGTTTATTTATTCTTTTGAAAATTTTAATTATAAATATAAAAGAATCAGATAATGTGTGCTTTCCAAAACAAATCAGACTTACTAAAAAAAAGCTTAGAATACGTCCTCTAAACACTCTTAAAAAAAAAGAAACCTGGTAGTAAGTATGTGACCTATGCCTTTAAGTGCTAATAGTTGTCTACTTACATTCAGAAATACATGAAAAATGAGGACTAGTTTGGTTTAACTCAGTCCACATAGACAAAGTCTACTAGAAATTCTCTCTTTCTTCTTTAAATCTACTTCCACGAATTTTTCTCATGTAAGTGTATATGTAACAATTACCACTTCCTGGAAATACGAGACAGAATGTGAAAAACTAAAATAGTAAAAGAAAACAGCTGATAATAATGCTTACCAATATTTATACATGGATATCTTGTGAAGCCTATGAAACGGACACAACCACATTCAGAAAAACAGAACTGCTTTGAGAAATGTAGTGTAACGCTATATTATGTTAGTAAGAGTTAAATTAAAGTATACTTAGAGCTTTACAAAAACACATTACATTTTAAACTAAGGTACAATTTCTTTCTATAACAAACCTATTTCTACATTTTCCAAGGACACCCATTTTTCTGCCCATCGGCATCAGAAGAAATCGGACCACAAATACATTGATTTTCTCCAAAAAATACTGGAGTAAATAATTGAAACATCTTAGTTTACCTCTTTAACATTTTTATGAAATAAAGGTATTTATTTTCAAAATTCTTATGAAGTAAAAACAGCTGCACTTTTAATTTAAGCAAAGGAAAAGTATACAGACTGATAAAAAAAAAGTTTTGTAAAAATTCTAAACAGATCATAGAATGACAGAACAACTTGGGTAGGAAGAGCCCTCAAAGCCCACCCCATCCCATGCCATAGGCATGGCTGCCTCCATGAGCTCAGCTGCCCAGGGCCCCATCCAACCTGGCCTTGAGTGCCTCCAGGGATGGGGCACCATAGCTTCTGGGGGCAGCTATTCCCTCCCCTTTCCATTTCTAGTGAGAAGATGATAACAGAGCTGAAATACTTTCTGAATGATTTGTCCCAATCTCTCCACTCAGCACACATCAAAATATCATTAGTTCTCTCTGCTTTCCTGAGATCCTCAAACACTTTACTTTGCTCACAAGTTGTATTGATTTACTCTCTGTGTAGCAAGTATCCCCAACCTGACCAAATCCTTCTGCAATTGATGCGTCCTTTCCATTGTCCTCTTAGAAGTGTTCTGAAAACATCTACATTGCAAATACATACCCTGAATCTGAAATCTATGTTAAATAAAAAATGTTTCCCTAAAAATTTTCAGTGTCTCTTGAGACAACTAGATGACCAAGGTTTTATCTTTCCCCCTCCCCCATCAATAAATAATTCCATCTCAAAAGTTCCCTCTGAATGCTATCACTTCAAAACAGACCAATTCTTCTAAATCTTTGACAAACTTTGCTCTGAAAAGTTTTACCTGCTATTACTGTTTAGACTAAAAAGTACCATTTTGGCAAGTCACGAAGGAGGTCAAGACATAGCTTAGATTGCCATACGGTAGTCTTTTTAACATTTTAAGCATGTTGACCACCTCTGCAACACCATTATATTTCTAAAAACCATACAGCAACAAACTATTTTCAACATACACTGGTTGATAAGGAAACTCCAGTTTCTGAAAAAAAGTCTAGGTTTCTAAATTCTAAGTTGAAAAGTAGTCAATCCTTCTAGTACCTAAAAAATCCTCTTAAGTAGTGTGCAGAAACCTGTCCAGCAGCTTTGCTCCCAGTGTCTTGCACAACTACTTCTCACAGCCCATATCTCTATAGAAGCAGCAATGTCTTTAACCCAGTATTGCGGAGCTCAGTCAGTAATTTGTATTATCTGTAGCCCCAAAGTTTTCATTTATACTCAGGTTCCCATGTGATTTACATGAAAACTGCATTCACTTTAAGGTCCTTTCGTATTATCAGTGAATACTATATGAAAGTCAGACTGCAGTGGCTCAGAGAAGGAACACACCTGTATTAGATCTGCAGCAGTTTTTGTACAGCTAATTTCTTTGATGTGAGATATTGATGAGCATGCACTGTTTCCAATAAATGCAAGACCTGAATAAAATACCTTAAATTCAGAAGATGTACATTTATCTTCCCATTTAGAACCAGGGTTTATAAACTAGTTGACACGTTGGGAGTTAGAGATAATATCTGCCTCTGTTTTTTTGACATGATTCAAGAATTACAGAGAGTCTGCATGCAATGTATTTACACGATGGTTTCATACCATGCTCTTCTATGTTCACCAAGAAACTGAAACAATCTTTCTTCTGTGAGACTTCTACCTATCTTCATTTCCTTTAGTGCAAACAGTTACAGACAAGCTCCTCTTTGAATTGATAATTTTTTAGAGGTCATTCAGCCCATAATTTCAGGTCCTAGTCACTATCCTGATGGTCCTTCTTAGGAAATTGGACCCAGTGGGAACGTTTTTTCCTTCTGCTTAGTCTATGGGTCAGCATTTTCCTTCCCTTGTACTTCTTAATTCCCTTAAGTGGCAATTATTTAAGGCACAGTTAGAAAAGGTGCAATCTACATTCATCCAATAAAACCTAAATATTAAAAAGGACAGAAAAATCCAGCATGGTTACTAAGGATATATGGGAGAGCATTTAGCATTTGAAAGGTACCAAAGACCCGGTAAATGAAAAGATGGGAAAAATTATGAAGAACTATTGGAAGTAAAGTAGAAATTAGAAGAAGTACAAAAGAACACGTGTACCAGACAGACAAGGCATCCCTGCTTGCAAAAGGTCAAGATCCAAGATGCCACGTCAAGAAATTAATGGAATGTCGGTGCAGCATATGTTGGATCAATGAAAGCAAACAAAAAGAAAGCCCAAAAGAAATTTTAAAAATCAGCATGGAATGCCAATGATTTGTGATTCATTGGAGCAATTACTGTTGAGGGCTCTTCTCCTCACTAATGACTTGATCTAGTAAAGTACACAAGTAATGCTTGATTCAGTCCTTCTGTATCTAACATTATCCACATATATTTAAACATTTCTGATTGCAAAATTACTTAATATTATTTTTTCCATTTTGTGTAGCAGCAAAATTTTCTGATAAACAATTCTGTAATTAAAAAAAAAAAACAGAAAATTGAGACAATGGCTTGCAAGTAAATCAAAAGAGACTTGCATATAATAATCATTTAAATGATTTATTAGGAGCACACTCTTTCTGTGCATGTTGTTGAGATGCTGGTAGCACCTCAGATGCAATAGCAAATTTAGTGCCCACTAAATAATGAATAGCCACATTGACAAAGGCCAACAGGTGGTGGTATTATGTAGGCAGAGTGAACTCTGGTATATCGTCACACTGAAATATAGTGTGCTCTCAGGTCTTGCAAGTACATTTTAGTTCAATCCTCCAAGTAATCACAGAATAATAGAATCACCAAGGTTGGAGAAGACCTCTAACATCATCCAGTCCAACTGTCCACCTATCACCAATATTTCCCACTAAAACCTGTCCCTCAATAATTAGTTTGTAATAGGGATGATGCTTATAAAACTCTGTATAGATATTTATATTATACATACACAGGGGTAAATAAATTCACAGCACATTTCAATAATATTATATATTATCTTACAAATAAGCATTTCCATTCTCCACTTTCCATCTTACACCTTGTGCTTGCCTTAATAAACACAATTACTGAGAGCTTTCTTAGGACCCGAGCATAACTTCCCTGGATGATACACTAAGAGATCTACTCTTACAAGGATTTCTCCTCATAGGAAAAGAAATTAAATTTTATGGGTGGACAATCTCCAGACTTAAAAACATCCTGCATAACTCCTGCACAATATACATCTTTACTTTCTAATGCTTCTGCAAAGTTCATCATTATTTTTTATCTCAAACGTTTTCTTGATGAGCCTAATGTATTGCTTATGTTTATCTCAGAATTTTTATATATTAATATTTGAATACAAGTGTTTCATATTAATACTTAGATTTGCCACATACCAATATGCATAGTGTTTTTTCCTGGCAGAATTCAATACTTTGCCTTCCTACATGCGCTACCTCATCTTGAGGGACTTCGACTTCTCTAATTTAATATTTAAGCCTTGCTTTAAAAGTTTTATGTTAGGATATTCTATTTTTAGCAGAAAATAGCCAATAATACATCTCATGTTCTTCATGAAGGTTTTAATATCTATCAGTGTAATTACTCCAAGTAATACCTTGGAGTAAGATTACCTCCTTTTCATCAGCAAACCTGACATCCCTGCAAAGGCAACAGTCTTTGTGAACACAAGTAGGGAAGCAGTATGTGGCTACCAGCATCATGCAATGGATTACAAATAATTTTCAAAGCAGACCTCTATCTATCTGATGATCTTTTGAGGGTAGATACAAGGCTGGCTTTAGGACTCGACACAGGAATGTGTTCTGATTTTTGGGTGTTTCTGTGCGGAGCCAGGAGTTGGACTCAATGATCCTGAAGGGTTCCATATATTCTATGATCTTACGATTCCAAAACTGATGAGAATTTCTGTTCTCATCTTCTGCACAGCTAGCACCCAGGTGAGGCAAAGTGTTCCTTCCCCAGGAACAGGAAAGCACAAGGAAGAGCGATAGGAAAGCAGATACGAGCTATCACAGAATCCTATCCCCCAGATTATTTATTTAGACACAGGCAAGGAAACTCTAACAGGTCACTCTGGAAGAAAATTAGCTACCTATAACAAATTGGGATGGTCCTTCAGAGAATAAAGAGGGGCAGGAAACTCCCTGAGCAGGGGGATGTGGGCAGAAAGGCATTAACAGAATGTCAGATTACAACTATGAGTGTCATTGGTGCTACAGATCACAAAAAGTACTTGTGTAATGAACCGACAGCACAAAATCAAATTTTCTGATAGAAAAACAGTGCACGATGTGACAAACATAACCTTCCACTGATCAAAGGCAGTAAGGGAAGTTCCAGACTTCGGTCTAGACAAAAAATTCCCTTTTTCTTAAAATCATATCCCAAACATTTTTTTCCAACTGAGATTCATTCCTTCACTCATTTGAGAATAGTGTTCACTTAATGCAGTATTACTAATGTTAACAGTGGTGGGTTTTTTGCATGTTAGATGATGTAATATTTGCATCAAAATACTTCAGCACTCTCATGTCACTCAGCAGCACTAAATGCTGACTCCTCAGGAAAAGCAGCTGAGGAACCATGAAATGAACAACAAAGGCCTTCTATAGGAGTAGCAAAAGCTACATATTAGACAAGGAAAAAAAAATAAAATCATATCTTTCTTCATGTCAGTGGCTACCTGGAAAGTACCAACTCCATGGTCATGACCACCAAGATAGAGACAGCGGCTAGGGAAATTCTTCCAGGCATACAATGCCTCCTAACAGAAGACAGATATAAAAATAATCAAAATGACTCCCGTTTCAGTTTTTTTTTTTTTTTTAAAATGTAGATTAATTTTCCCTGAAACACAATAATACTTAATCTACATAGGTTACAAGGAACCTAGCTTTCTCCTTTACAAACAGCAAATCACTTATACTAGGTTTTTATTTCAAGCACACACTAAAATTATTATTCTTCACAAAAGAGGAAAGGGAGTGTCTGCCAATCAACATGACATGCTATTGAAAGACTGGCACTAATAGCTATGACAAGAGCAAACCTGTTTGAAGCAGAGCTGCTGCTGCTTTTCTTTTTCTATTTTTTTTTTTTTTTTTAAAAGATATCAGCTATCAAAAATAATGTTTTATCTGACTAACAATCCAAGCAGTATTCCTACAGAAAAGGCTTCTACCTGATTTGCTTATATCTAGCAATGGCAGATTCTTAATATTGATTTAAATTACAGCATTTGAAGAATGTTTTATTTAAACTGTGATAAAGACTAAGAGCAGAACTATATCAAGACAAAGTTTAATATGCTTTCAAATAAAATTGTTTATCCATTCTTTGGAGGCTTTACTTAATGTCTGAAATAAGTGTCTGCACAAGGAATTAACTGATTCGTATTTCCATGATTTCACCCATAGCATTCACTGAATTTATATTTCTGTGGCACGATGAATTCAGAGAATATAACAGTAAACAAAGACTATTATTTTATTTTTCCTAATTTGCTTCCAACTTTATACTTCCTACTAAAGAGTCAGAGGTTGTAAAAAGATAAGGGAAAAAATAAATTTGAAATAGAAAATCTCTAGAACACTGGTATAATTGATATATTATCAGTTTATGTGCGTCCAATTCACATTCTGAATAAGTCTGCAGTTTCCACTTGGTAATACAGTTATACCTTGATAAAATCACATAATAGATCACACCATAACTTTTAGCAATCAATTTTTTCTCTTAATAATTTGATAAATGTAGCTGTCAAGTGGGATAAAGATCACAATTTTATTTGGGATTAACTATTTGAACTTTCAGAATTCCGTTCATGAATATTGCAACTGTTACAACTGATAGCATCACAATTTGGTCCCTTGTTGATGATGTAATCAGGTTGCAGCTTGCTGGTACGGCTTGCTTTCTCAAAAGGTAAAGAAATGGAAAGAGGAAAGTGTGGAGGCACAGCCTTTTGAAAACTGAACTTCAAAAAAAGTTCAAAAAATATTTTTCAAACTTATGAATAAAAGTGATTTTGCTGTAAACTTCCCTTTTTTCATTGTTCTCTGGCAAGAGCTAAAACTGTTCTCCCAAACTAAAAAAAGAGCAGGAGGCAGGCCTGGCTTGCTGAACAGATGCTTAATTGACCTGTCGTTTTCATTTATGTCAGACTTCAGAAGCCAATAACAAAACATGAGTATTGCCAAACAGAAGAGCAGAATTTCCTAGGAATTCTTCTAACACCTCTTAAAGTTAAAAATTTATCTGTTCCTATGCATTTTATTAAGAATTTAAAACTACATATCAGAGAGGAAGATATATCTATCAGATAGCCACAGGTACTTCAAGCTCAGAGAGAAGGAATTCAGTGTCGATGATGGGAATGTCATCTCCAAGAGGAAGACCACGCTGAAGAATTTACATGTGTCCTCAGCTATTCCAGCACCTACACACATGCACAGGTGGAACCCTTACCAACAGGCTGTTTTAAGACTTAAGAGCAGAAAGGACTATCAGATAATAGCCTGATTTCTGGTGCATCAAAGCCCATTAAATTATCTTAAATGAGTATTGCAGTGTGCCCAGCAACCTCAGGCCTACCTAAAAGCTATCTTCCAGGAAGGTATCCAGTTTTCCCAAAGTTCAAAGAAGTGGAACAGGGGAAATTTCTTCTGCTAGTTGCTGTCACAGCTCAATCAAACTCATATTTAAGTGTTTGCACCTTGTTTCTGATTTCAATTTGTCTGACTATGCAGTCAGTAACTATTTTTTTAGGTTTTTCTCAGCTAGATTAGGAGTAGCTCACGTCTGATATTTTCTCCCTGTGAAGCAACTCATACACTATAATCAAGTGTCTATCTATCATTTTGGTCATGAATTATGTAACTTTTCATGAGCACTAAGCCTTCAATCACCACGTAGGCAGCAAACTGCCAAAACACTATCATCATGATCTTTGTTCTGTGGATGCCCAACCCCAGAGACACCTATAATTTTCCACAGCAGCACAAGGCTCTTCCAAGCAGGCCCCAGAACAGGGCTGCACAGCAAAGGGATGTGGCTCATGCTTTTCCTTCTGCCAGGATCCAAAGGAATAAGCAATCCTCCACCACTGCATACTCCCAGAGGCAGACACGCTCAGAGCATGCTGGATAATTTGAAGGCTTCACAAGCGTAGGATTGCTTTCAAGGAAAGAATGGATGTACCAAAGAATACAATAAATTCATCTGCCTGCCTTGATTTTTTTTTCTTTTTTTAATTCATGAGAAATAGTTCATGACTCCTAATTCTAAATTAGCAGAACAGCTCCAAGTTTTCTGTTCGATGTCTTAAGCAGTTCCGTAATCACATAAGTGACTACAGCAAAGCCTTTTTTAAGCAGAAGTTTTTTGCCTTGAACTATGTCAGCATTGCATCTAATTTGCACAAGGGGAAACTCAGAGAATAAGCCCATTATAGTAATGCAGAAAAAAATGGGTTATTTTGGTATCCCAGAGCAGCACTCATTCTCAAGGATCATGTTCACTTTTAATACGAACTACTTCCGCAGCACAGAAATGATACAGAAAAAAAGCCTGATATTGTTGCATAACCTTCAACGTTATCAAAACAATAATTAGCAATCTGCTCCTCTTCTCTCCAAAGAACTTTTTGCGTTGCAGCCAGTTTAATAGCCACACAAGACCACTACGCAGTAGTGAGATGCCATGGTTTCTGCAGTGGAATAACGGAGATGTCAATCCATAGATATTTTTCTCTTTGGATATAAATAACACATCATAATAGTATCATAATGCCTATAAGACAAAAGCTCCTAAATGGCAAACATTTACTTCAAACTAAAATTATCACTACCAAGCAGTGCTGTTTGAAAGCAGAAAAAGTATTGAGAAAAGCAGCTGGAGAACCGATCTCTATCTTCTACCATAGGTACTGCTCCTTCTCTTGTTCCACTTGTCAAAGCAATGAGCAATTAATTTAGTTAGATACTGGAGTTTTGAACAAACAATGCACAGATTTTGAAGTTTTAGAAAAATGTCAGTAGTTGCACCAGTGTTACCTCTTTCACATACGAGAAAGGTATATTTGTCTATTGAAAGTGTTTTAGTTGTTATATTATCGTAAGTGAGATTATGACAGTGAGAATCCCATAGTGTCTGGATTTAAGCTGAGTTCAACGTTCATTCATGTTAGTTAGAACTATGGCAAAATGCAATCAGTTTTCTGACCTATTTTAAAATTGGTATTCTGCCAACTGGCACTTTTTTGCACATCCAGATATTATCCACCATATGCTGACATGACCTGATGATTGGTTCCAAAATGAAGTGGAATACTTGGCAAATAGAAATATATGGTACAAATTACACACTGCCTCTAGTCAGGAAAGTAAGCAGCCGTTCTGAGAAGAGTGAAAGGTTTTAAAATAACTTCAGCACACGCACTTGCATAGAGCTGAATGAAAGCTCCCTAGGTCATCTTCATCCCATGTACGTGACTCAAAAATTATGAAACAATTCCTCATAGAAGAAGATTCAAATCTGACAGAACAATACTAACAGCAAAACTTCAACAAAAGATTAATCTGCATATTAAGGAAGATTTGGCCCACAAAGCTTCTTCCTCCTCTGTTTGGGAAGAGTTTGTGAATTCCAAACACTTTCTTCTCACCATCTGTTCTTTCTTCCTCTCCTCTGACTTACCTATCCTCTCAGTGATGTCTAACTTATCTGCCTCTCCTGAATTAAGATAAAGTTTCATTCAAGTTTGCCATTGTTCCTAGCCTCCTCCCACTAAACTGTTTTCTCCCATTTTTTTGATCCAAAAATTGATTTTGTTGCTCTTCTGTTTTGAACTTCACAATCTCTGCAATATATAAATACATTTTTCCTAGGTAGAAAACATCCCAAACTTTTAATTCTGCTCCTAAAGCAATATCCTTTTTTGCATTCTTCCAGGGATTTTCTCATATACGCTCTCCAGTGTAAAGCCTCAAAACATACACGGAAGTTATTGTTAGATCTCTGCTGTTCCATATTCTTATGCTAAACACTGTTCTGTTGTAATGAAATATAGGAATTTTTGAAGCAGTACATTCCTTTGCCACTGTATTCCTAAGAGATTTTGGTTTTCTGTTCTTAGGGGTTTACTACATGTTAAAAAAAAAAACAAAAAAAAACAACTTTCCTAAAAATTTTCAACAAAATTTCAAGATGAGGCATTACCTTAACAGCACATTTCTGATGTTCACGAATTGAACTGTAAACCTTGCTTATGAAACACGAATGGATTTCAGTGCTTGATGCATGGCCATCACCCCCTGTGAAAACTTGCAGAGAACCAAACTCACTTTAAAGTCACGTTCTTCAAAACAGCTAGCTTTCTTATTGCTATCATTTAAGCATGCTCATTGTAGAAAAGCAAAGAATTTGTAAGCAAGAGAAGAATGACCTTACCAGCATGTAGGTACGCCAGATCAGGATTTTCAATATCTGGGTGCAGTTCTTTCAAGTGGTTACGGAACTCTACGGGGATATTGGTTCCATAGTCACATTTAGGACAGTTATACATTTTCACTCCCTCATGCTTTCCTGTATGCAAAATGTGCTTACGGATGTTTTCAGCACAGTTAGATCTAAAAAGCAACGGAAAAAAAAAAAAAAAAAAAAAAAAAAAAGGTTATATAATGACAATATAGATTTGTTCACTACTATCATTCAAGCTGAAAATAAAATCTAGTGATATAACAGAAGATGGGTTATCACTTGTTTTTCTTAATCTGCCCAGTTCTTGCATTCTTTTAAATTCTGACTGGAAGTTGTTCTTTGTATGAAAGCTCCCAAAGATTTTTCAGGTTAACTGAACAATACATTAGAATCAAAAGCATTTCAAAATGAACAGTTCCCACATTTGCAGAAGTCTTACTGTTTTTAATTTTCTAGATGGTAGTCAGTGATGGAGAGAAATTAAACAAAACTCTTTAACATAGCAAAACTGATGTCTGTGTTAACTATTCTGAGCCCTAGGCCCTGAATAAGCCTCTCTACTGAAATGCATAGATACCTATAGCATACCCAACTATACTCAGGTAAACCTGCCTTACAAAGTTCTTAAACTCTACAGGGATTTCTGCAAATGATTTTCTTAAGGATATTCCACAGACTTTTACCTCACCTTATTAACTTCTCCTATAACAGAGAAGTGAGCTGTTTACACCTCTTAGGTTGTGATTTACATCTGAAATACAGCTGTGCAATCAGTAAAGTTTTCATATATAAAAGTCAGAATATATATACAATTAGTTTTAAGCACTTCAATGAAATGCCTCCAATGATATTTCTGAGAAAAAGTGAATAGAAAAAGACTGTACAATTATTGTGTATATACAAAGAGGTCCACGATGTGACAGTAGTTTTTAATTTTCAGTCTTTAAAATGTTGGTCTTAATCAAAAATTTTGCAGTAGAATTTCCTACTTACTCAAAATCTGCAATAAAACCCACATATGGTATACTGCAATTTCATTTATTTCTAGCAGAAATAACCAACGATTATTCTTGAAATAACGGTCTACGTACGACAATTTCTTCTGTAGAATTCCATAGCACTAGACACTATTAGTTTTAAATTAAGAACATTAATTTAGCTCAACAGAAAAAAAGAACAGACAACCAAGCATTCATAAACACTCAGACAGTGGTAGTATTTTGAGCAACCAATTGTTTACTTGTCATTGTTACAAATATCACAGTAACGAGCACCTAAAAAAGGACCCCCATTATAAACTGGAAGTAGCAGCTTGAAGTTCTGTTGGAGTGCTTGTCTCTCCATTGGAGATGGTCATAGTAAAGATGATATCTGCCTTACGGTGCTGCCAAAGCTCACCCTCTGTCATCTCCATCTGCTATATACTAGTATAATGATCAGACTCCTAAGAATGTCAGGGAAGACACTTATGTTCACTGAAAAATACGGGAAATATTGGTCCTTGGCATCTTTCAGAATTCAGTCCTGAAAAAGTTACAGTGTTCATAAATGTTCTTAAAGTGGAACATGTATTTTATTAAAAAAATGGATAGCGTACACTGCAATGAAAGCAGGAGACAATCTGGTAACCTTCTATCATGGGTTATACTTTAAAGGGCAGTGGATTAAAGTAGAGCATACAAATCTGAAATAAAATATCTGTGTCCTTTTAGTTCAGCTCTCATAGTACGTTCAGGAAAGATAAAACTTTTTGCTTTGAAATATTTCTGTGAAATATATAAAGGATCTGTGGAAACCTATGTAAGAGTTGTGAAGAAAACCCAGTCTGTTCAAGTCATAAAAGGCCAGTCCTATCTCCTTTGATTTGTGAATTTGCTTCAGCCACTCAAATGGAGCAAGCCTAAAGTCTCATTTATTTAGCCATCAGTAAAATTCTGTGCCTAAACATGCCTACATACTGATATATCCATTGTGGGAAATCAAAATTAAAAAAAAAAAATTCTACTTTTCTATGTGACGAGCCCAGAAAGGCTTAATCAAAATGAGGAATTGAGATGGCCTCTCATATTAGGTTGCAATGCAGCAATTGAAATCATAAAGTAAACCAGGAAGGTAACAACTGGCAAACCCAAGCACTTCTGAAGCCAAGTGATACCCTTAAATACAACATGACAAAATTGTACTCCATATAAAATACTTTTTAATTATTCAATGCACTTCATCTGTTTTGTTAGCAATCCTCGAGTACAGTACAAATGTGTTATTATATGTATGACAAAAAAACCCCACCCAATTCCATGCATCTCCTATGACTAAACACAGAGCTCTGTGATTTTAAACAGCACTCTATTTTCATTACAGCTATGCCACGATAAACATCTAACTAAAATATTATACTAGTGCAACAGTGATGATAGTTAAACATTTGACAGGCTTTGTGCTATAAAATTAGCTTCCAGGAGTCTATAAACTTTGAGATAAAGATTCCCTTTGTTCTGAAATGTGGCAATGTAGAGCCCAGCACAAAGGAAATTGTTTGAATAAAGTCTGTCTGTTTTTGAGTTCCTCTCTATATTACAGCAGCAAACAAATAAAAGCATCTTTTGAAAATAATAAGCCTGTGTTCCAGTAAGGCTAAACCAGAGCAGAGCTTTTTAGTTAAATTATTATCATTATTTCTTAATGTAAGTATGCCTTTCTCCTTATGATCCATTTTGCATTTTCTAAATCAAATGTATGTATTTCTGGCAATTTTTCCACACTCTGAAATAACAGGAAGGGCACTCATTAGAGAGACTTAATTAGTTTGAAGCTATAGTCTGTGGGTTTGTATTTAATGCTAATGCAGAGAAGCAGAACTGAAATTTCTTTTTTCTAGTGTTACTCACATTTCTTATCAGAAATGAAGAAAGGTTTATGAGACAATACAAATTCAGTGACAATTCTATTATAGGGAAGTGGAAGACCTCTTGGTGTACTCTTTGGTATCCACTGCTGCACATGATGAAAGACGACATGAGACACTGCAGAAGAACTGGAAACATGAGGAGCTCAGCTCATACTTCCCATAAGGGCAACAAACCTGTTTGACTTCCTCTATCAAAGACTGATATATTGGGAAGGATATAGGTGTAATTCCCTCTGCATATAGCCAGGAGAGCTCCTGCATTCCTGTAAGGGACAGAACTGTGAAGTAAAGGAGACAGATAGCAGATTTCTCCTGAGAAATCCAACCATTGCTTATGAGTAACAGAACTTCTCTGTGGCTAAAGACAAAAAAAAAAAAAATGTTTTTTTTTTTTTTTTAAATCTGCAGCATTCTCCATATACTGATACATTCACATCATTGTCCTAACTGCACACTTATGTTGTCATTAGAAGCCCATTCCTACCAACCAGTTATTTGACTTTTGCTGCTCCTGACAAAGTAAGTACCAGCATATCAACAGCTGGTAATAACTTGTCCATTGTAAAATTTTGTTTCTACGGAATCACAGAATGCTTGATTGAAAGGGACTTCTTGTCCCTTTCCAAGAGGAGGGAGGTCATCTTATCCAATCCCTCTGCACAAGTAGAGCTAGCTAGAAGCCTCTGCCCAGGCCCATGGACTGGTGGCTTTTAAAGATCTCCAGGCAAAATACTCCACAATCTTCCTGGGAAAACTGTGCCAGTGCTCTCTTACCTGCACAGTAAATAAAATGTTTCCCAGTGTTCAGTGAGAACCTCTGGTGTTCCAGCTTGAGCCTATTGCCTCTTGTCCTGGCAGTAGGCACCATTGATATCTTCTTGATAACTTCCTGTCATTTATAAGATTTTATAAGATTCCTTTGAGCTTCTTCTAGGTTGAACCAGCTCTTTGAGCTTTAAAGCAGGTGAATGATGCTCCAGTGCCATTCCAGTGACTCTGGACAGTCCAGGAAGTTCATATCTCTCTTGTACTGGGAAGCCCACAATGGGATACATCACTCCAATGTTGAGTAGATGGCAAGAATCACCACTCATCACCTACCTACAATACTACTTTGAATGCAGACTAAATACTGTTAGCGTTCTTTGCAGCAAGGGCACATTTCTGGCTCATGTCTGCTTGGTGTCCAACAGGACTCCCAGGTCTATTTCTGCAGAGCTGTTTTCCATGTTCCCAGTGCATCCTGGTGCTTGGGGTTGATCCCACACAGGTGCAGAACTTTTCACTTTTCCTTACTGAACTTCAGGAGTTTCCTGTCCATCTCTCCAGCCTGCTGAGGTCCTTCTGGATGGCAACACAGTCCTGTGGTGTAGCAGTCACTCCTTCCAGTTTTGAGACACCCGAAAGCTTGCCAAGGGTAAATTCTGTCTCATCAATCCAGGTAATGAAGATGTTGAACAGGATTGAACCCAATACTGACCCTTGGGTTACACTGCTTGCCACTGGCCTCTGACTGGACTTTGTGCCACTGATCATCCTCTGATATTCAAGTTACTTCTGATGTCACTGCCATCTTCTAACCAAATCTCTGAATACTGATAACTGTTGAGACAGGAACAGCACACCACAGCCAAAAAAAAAAAAAAAAAAGCTGCCTAGGTATTGTAACAGCAAGTAATACTCAACCTGTAATGAATATCTCTGATGGCATTCGACCACAAGGCTCAAAGCTTATCTATAGTAGAGCCTAGAGTTAACTATTCCAAGGATGAGAAGAAATTGTTTCTTCAACTGCAAGCACAGTCACCATGCACAGAAGGTCAAGAAAGCCAAATGCTACATACCATAAACCTCAGTGCCCTCACATGCTCCTTAGCAGCATTTACCTACTTTGTGGAAGAGTACAGAGAAAAGTGGAAGGTTAGGAGAAGCATGAATTGACACAAAGTTTCGTCAACATGAGAAGTTTCAAAATTTACACTGTCTTCCCCCTTCCACTGTCTCTTTTATTTATCAGTTCTGTTACCAAAATAGCGCACTGTGCTAGAAGCACTAAGTGGAACATCTACAGGAAAAGGAGGAAAAAAACATGCCACCGGTACCAAGGTACAGGGCAAAAGTTCTCTTAACTGCTTTCCACCCTAATCACAGAATCTCAGAATGGTTTGGGTTGGAAAGGCCCTCAACACTCACCCCGCTCTACCCCCTGCCATGAGCAGGGCTGCCCTCCAGCAGCTCAGCTATCTAGGGCCCATCCAACCTGGCCTTAAATGTCTCCAGGGATGGGGCACCACAGCTTCTCTAGGCAGCTGTGCCAGCACCTCACTACTCTCTGAGCAAAGAATTTCCTCCTAATATTACATCAATACTTCCCCATTTAGTTCAAAAGCATTCCCAATAGCCCTATCAATAATATTTTTTGCTGTAAGGAAGAAAACACTGTTGTTCCTCTAATCCCTAGAAGTATGTAACAGTGCCTCTACTCAGCCATTTTCTCAATTGCATTGGCAAGCCACCGCCTGGATTCTTCAGTAAAACTAGGTCCTCCCCATTAGAAACAGCAGTACTATTAGGAGTTCCAGGATAAAAGAGCACAGATGTATACTCTGCAGGAAACATAAGCGAGAATTCTAAGTCAGTGGCAAGGAACTATGCGAGGAATTATGAGCCTTGGAACAAGTCCGTGCTGGGTGGAAACAGTCAGCCTGAAAGTCTGAGTTAACATTGGTCACTACTCCTGATCATCTCTCTTCCCTACCCTCTAGGACTCCTAGCCAGCCAGGGAACAACACAAGTGGTAAGAGAAAAGCCTCAGGCATCCCCTCCCCATGCAGGGTGGCTCAGCCCTTCTACTGGCAGGCAGAAAGGGATTGTGCTCAGTGCCTTCCCAGCCAGCAGTCTGGTCTAAACAGCCCATGTAAACAGCAGCGTTCAGCAGCCAGCTGCAACTGTGACGGTCCAAAACTGGAGGTATTTCTTGTCTTCATACTTTTTGGGGCATTTCTGAAAATAAAAAACCCTTGAGTTCAAAAAGCCTGCTATGTTAATTCTAAACTTGATCATCAATAGTATGAGTGCTTCTATAGTTTCTAAGGGTTTTGTACACAATAATGTATTAACATTGTATTCAACAACATGAAATATTAATTGTGAAATATAGCAGGAAACAATCTATTTTTATTAAGATGTTTGTCCCAATTTCAATTTCCTATTAGTAACTCTTCCATTATACAGTACCTGATGCTTTCAGAAAGGTGCTTGCTGTAAGACATGGAAACAGAAGGCTTTGAAGGTACAAATGAGGCAAAAAGTGTTAATTGTCTAACTATAAGTTTTAAAAATTTTAGCACCCTACAGGGATCACATTTGCACAACGTAAAGCTCTTTTGAAAAGATTTCTCCAGGACACCAGGTACAAACATCCTCATGCTGCAGAGAGATGCATATAACCTAAAGGCCTTCTGGCAGCTCCATGGATGTCACTATTTACAACATGAAAACAAACACAGTGATACAGCCAGCTGAGTTAAAAGATTGCTATTTTTTTCCTTCTAGTCAGTACGAATCAAGTTCACTCTACTACAGAGAGCATTCCGAAGGTCTTTTGCACTGTTTATACCTTGCTATGCAATATATGAGAAGCACACAAACGGCACTGTTTTGACTGAAGTACAGCAAACTCACTGCTTACCTTCTTTCAAAAATCCAAGCAGCTATGATGAAAACAAACTTCTCAAGAAAACAGTATGTGTCAAAGATTCCTCTCTGGTTAATAACTGAGGTGACTAACAAAAAATTGCAGGTGTTTTGCTTACAGGAAGTGCCAGCTAATTTGGATAACTGACTTTAGTTATTGCAGTTATGATTTTAACTAGAGAAGCAGAATCACAGATATCTCAAAACAAGGTCATAAAGAACATTTAGCTTGATCTCATGAACATTTCGATTCATAGAATGTTTGCCCAGTGATCCTTGCTTAAACCCTCACCCCGTTTGCTGTTAAAACATTATTTTCTGAGACACGCTGAAATCCAAAGGAATTCACTGTAATCATAGGCAAATCACACTGCAGTTAATCACTCTCACAATTCAACATATTCCTTACACTATGGCATCCAACTAACAGATGCTGCTGCATGTCTGACACTTGCTGCTCAACTGAAGAGCTCTCTGCTATCCAAACTCCTGTTGAAATTTCAGCTGAGCTACAGAGGCAGAGTTCTTTCCATTTCACTTTGGGAAATCACTAAGCTTCTCCTAAATCCTTTTCAATTGTAAACATCAATTTAAGATTTAAATACCAGAATGCATTTTGCACACATACTACACACACAGATGCTAGAATTTCCACTTTCTCAAGATTCTCAGCCAAGCCTGGATTCTGGCAGCTCCCCAGTACTCCTTAGCATGCCAAGAGCTCCTGTTCATTCAGATATATAGAGAACTTTCAGTTTCATGCAGCGTTGCTGCATCTAAAACCACCACCTTTCTTCTGATTTTATTTCTTAGTCACACTAAACTGCATAAAAACTGGCACTTGATAGAGTGATGGCATAATTCTATAAAGGGATGGAAAGTATCGCGATACTAGCAGGGTGACAAAGCCTTCAGCAAACGAGAATGAGCCCAAGTGCAGCAGCTGCAAAAATGAAGGAAGAAGAGCTGCTTACCACTGGAAAGACACAAATAGATAGGGATCTCCAACAAGAGACACCCTCACCTCCACTGCCAACCCTTAAATGAAGTCTAGGAAGGGGCGGATCCTGGCTCCACCCCTTCCAGTCACTCAGCTGCATTGCATGCACCTGAGCTCCTCTGAGTTGGCCCTGCCTTCCCACCAGGTGCTCAGTTGCTGTTTCAAGCTATGACTTAGCATTTCCACCACAGATGTAAGGGATGTAAGGGATGTAAGGGATGTAAGGGATGTAAGGGATGTAAGGGATGTAAGGGATGTAAGGGATGTAAGGGATGTAAGGGA
>NW_024962263.1:34916300-34946300 GCF_019238085.1 Lagopus leucura
GATGTAAGGGATGTAAGGGATGTAAGGGATGTAAGGGATGTAAGGGAAAACACCTTCTTGATAGGAGTGATAGAGTTCAATACACTATTGCCAAAGAAACAGTAAAAGACAAAAAAAATGTCATAGACAAAAATATATTTTGAAATGTATTAACATCATAATCATAACAGAACTGTAATTGTAATAATACATTAACACATATGTAACATAAATGTGCATACATATATGAGAAATGTGGTACACTTTCATACATTTTCTCATTCTTTTTATTACTATCATACATGCAGATTACTTTTCCCTCGCCTTTTCTCCTTTAAAAGCAAAAATCCTGTCTTGTATTTTAAGTTTTAAATGAAGAAGAATCACGTAAGTAGTCAGGCTGTGCAACCAACTTCAGTTATCAAGAGACTTCTGGCATCACTGCCAGAATTAGCAGCATTCAGCTCCAGGTGAACCTGGGAGGTCAGCTATGATGTACCTAATGCAAGCTCAGTTCTGCCTACGTACCTGCTGGCAGACACCCCTTTATGCTGTCCACCTCTTGTGGAAAGTGGCAAGGAACTGCTGGGAACAACAACATCTTGTACAGTATAGCTGTTTCTGCCGTGAACATTTGTCTACAGCTGATGCTTTTCAACCACACCAAGCTAAGCTGACCAAAATACATATCCATCGTGCCACAAAATGCATGCTTAACAATCTAGTGGCCGCTTGTGTTGCTGTGCTTTACATGTCTTGCCATGCATTGCATGTATTGTCACTCAGAAAATATGAAGTAGCCCATAAAAGAGCACACTACATTTACATGTCTAAGTGAGATTTTATGACACAACCAGATTCACAAAGAAAATAATAAAAATGTATTTGGGATTTATTCTGACAGTATTATAGAAACACCCAGGGATAATAATCGTAACACTTGCTGCTTTTCCACATTTATAGCTTTGCATTTTTTTCTATAATGATCTATTTGTTATGACATACAGTATGTGTGACAGATGTCCAGTGCTGGCTGCTAAAAAGTAGCAGAGCCCTGTAGGGAAGCAGCAAAAACTTGTGCGTCAGCACTGAAAATGATGGAAGATTGATAATTACTGCTTGTGCCACAGCTCCATTCAGCAGACCAGCATGCCCAAAACGTAACCTGGCCACAGATTTACTATTTTATTTATAATGAGCAAACATCCTGATTTCAAAGAATTGTTCTTACAAATAGAGGTGCTAAAAGAGTCAGTCACCATAGCCAAAATACACTCTTTTACAGGGAAATTCAGGACAATTCTGATTCTGAGGGGAAATAAGAAGTGAAGTGGTCTGGTTTAGCTTACCTGCTAGGAATCTGTAAGGCAGGTTACAACCTTGCACTGCCAACAGCCAACATATAAAAACAGTGCTGGTGATGAGATTGATGCATGAATTTTCAGCCAGTGTATTTTTCCCAAGAAATAAATACTTATTTCACAACAATTCACTATATAAAGAAAGTTTTGTTTTTGCAAAAAAATAACCTTGCATTGCAAGAAAATAATGGCTTCCAGCCCTAAATGTTCCTATTAACTCTTCTTTCTTCAGGAAGAGATTAATAGGAATCATTCAGACAGAAAGCTAGAAGTTATGTCTACCACTAGAAGTGGGAGGAGGAGCAGGTGGAAGGGAAGCAGAAGCAGGGCATGTGCCTCAGCTCTTCACTCATGCTGGGGTCCCCCTGCAAGGGGAAGGGGTGCTGCTAAGAGCTTGGCTGCTCAGCTTCAAAGGGTCTGCCTGAGCAGTCCTTGAGAAAGAGCCACAAGGTCTCTTTCTGCTGACTATGAGGAAAAGAAAAGAAAGTACATTTTCAAAGCCTCCTGCTGAAAATGCTCCCTAACATTTAGCAGGACTTCAGCCTCCCTGCATGCAGAGGTGGCCCTGCCACGGCTGGGTTCACGGGCCTCCCAACAAGGCCTGCCTGCGGCGTGAGGGAAGCACAGACCTGCTGCATGCAGCACGCTACTGCACCATGTCAGCCAAGGTTTAAGTGGCAGCAATAGCAGGTGGAGTTCATCTATTTCACAGTAATGGAGAATAATCACTCCATTGTTCATGGGCTTCCTCCCTCCCCCTTTCTGTTCTCATTGGAGCAGATGGCATAAAATAGAAGTTGGTCTGAGAAACGGCATTTCTGCAGTGGCATAAGGACAGAGATTGGGCTTTAAGCATCATAGGCCCTGATTTAGCAAGGTAGTTCAGCACTTGTGCAGCTTAAGCACAAGCAGCCCCAGTGACTTGAAAAGGATGACTCACAAGCTTAAATTTATGAACATGATCAAATATCTTGCTGAAATGAGGCCATGGAAAGCATCCACTTTTTCAAAAAGCTAAAAGGAATTTAATTGAAGACACACTTTCCCTTTCAACATCAATTTTTTCCCTATTGTACTTCCTTTAATGACCACATAAAGTTACAGAACAATTCTGTAGGGTCTGTTTGTATATCCTCAGGAACCTATAAAATATTTTCTCAAATATAAAAGTGCAGACGGAGCCTAAGAAAAGGTGTGGAGTTTAAAGACTGCAACGAGATGAATCTGGACTCCTAATGTTGCTGGAGTCAGAAAGGATAGCAGCAGACCCTAAAGGCTGCCTGTCAATCTCAGATGCAGATGGCACTTCTTCCAAATGGCCTTTGTGTCAGTTCCTTCAGCCATTTTAGTGACAACACGGCTCCCTAGAGGGCAAATCCTGTTGCTTTGCAGCCTGGATTCACATTCAGGGCACTGTGGTCTGTACAGTCTCCGTTCAAAGTAGGCTTTTTTAATGCTAATATACTGCCTCTTCTTGCCCTGTGTCCCAGCCTGAACCCCCCATGCAAAAAGAGATGGTCATTTTCTTCCTCATTTCAAATGTTCCAATTTGTCTTTGGAATAAGCATTGTTTGAAAGATTCACTTTTGTTATGCGTGCCAAAAGTATATTAAAAAATCCTGATTATTAACAACGACACAAGTCACAGAGAGTGAATAGAATGGTATCAGAAGCTAGGTTTGTTCAATTTAAGTGTGTACACATGCAGCCACACATCAGGTTTCATGCCTCTGCACAGATCATACAAGTAACTCATAGAATGCTAAAATACAGTGAAAAACATGAATGTTGAAAATAATTAGGGATTAAATCACAGTTTAACGTGAGCTTCCAGTGTGATGCTGTAAGAACAAAGGTTCCATGAAATCTTTAGATGTATAAACGAGAAAGTAGCAAGCAAATGTAAGGATGCAATGTTCTTTCTGTGAAAAAGAAGAAACTAATTACAATGTCTCTACTTCCCATACTACTGCCTACAGTTTAGAAAGGACACAAAAAGCTACAAAATGGTTATAAATGGAAATACAAATTAAGGGAGGGAGGGGGAAGGGAAGGAACCCACAAAAATTGAAAAACCCTCTGCTTATTATATTTGAGCGTAGGGAATGAGTAACAGAATAAATGCATGATCAAGGGACACTCTAACTTTGAGAAAATCTATGGCAAAACCAAAAATAATAACTATGACTTATAGTTAAAATCAAATGAGAAATAAAGCAGAATTTCTTCAGCAATTACAGCAATTACCCCTTCAAGTAAGGGGAATGGCTTCTCCAACTTCTGATGTTTTCAAATCAAACCTGAGTATTTTTCTAAAAGACAAAATTTGGTCAAACACAGGAAGCACAGTACAGAGCAAAGTGGAAAAAAAAACTATGCAGTTTATTTTATGTAGAAGGTCAGACTGGCTGAGCTTAAGGCTTTCTCTGGGCTCAAAGTCTACAAGAAGTACACTTTAAGTCTGAAAAATGTCATTGTGAGGTCAGACATTTATTGTGTTTCCATGATGTCATGGAAATTTGTTCAGTCTGCAAATTAAAATATATCCTTCCTGGCTGTCAATACTGCAAAACCATCTTAGGTTCTGAAAGTCAGATCTGGTTCTTTCACTGGAGATATGATTGATTAGCTGGTCTGAGATCTGCCTTGAAAGTATATATTGGAGAAACATCACTCTCTTCACATTATGTCCTCATAATGCCATTGTCTGCACAAAAATAAGTAAATGCAGCAATTTGGCTCTGTACTTTCAGCTTACTTCACAGTCATCATTCACCCAAGGAAAATCTGTTTTGAGAGTAGAAAGCTGCAAAACTTATTCTTTGTTCCTTTGAGAGTACATCTGCCTATAAGGATGTCCTACAGATCAGTAAGAAATTGTAATTTTCACATAGGCAGGTTTTCAAAGTACAGCAACACATGAAGTTCAGTGTGCTACACACTTTACCAAGGGACACTTCTTTACTTTACCAAGGGAACAGAGTTGAATGAAAGTGTATTTAAATTACCTAGCATACCTAGTGTGTATACACAGAGTAAAACATATAAGGTTTTCTGGTACTGCTAAGAGTTTCTGGCACTTCTTCAGACTATTTGAAGTTCCAGGTAAGTTGTCTTGTAAAATTGTTTCATTTGGACCATTCAAAATAAATAAATCATTATAAGAATAAATCATTTCTGTTCATTCAACTACACATAATTATGTCTGAATATTAGATATGGTATTTTAACTAGATGAGAAATCATGGCAAGACTAAGTCTATTGACTGAGAAGCATAGGAATTGCCTGAAGTATACTGCTTCAGAAAGCTGGTAGAAACTCAAGAAGAAAATAACTTAAACATCAAGGAAAAGCCTTCTGACCATGTGTGCAAAGGTTTGGTCCTAAAGAAAAAAAAAACAAAACATGCCATATTACACCAAAATAACCCCCTTTTATTTAGTATAGACTGTGGTATGGACTTGCCTTTTTGACCACAGAGAGTTAACCTGCAAAAAGGGAAAGGTGGTAAAATACGAAACTTGTTCTTTGGCTTCATCTTTCACATTCCCATATCATGCCAGAGCAGAAACTAATGAACTTACTCATCTTTGAAAGTCCTTTTGCATGCTTCTTCCTTCACCCTTAACTCTGATCCTTGCGGATCTTCCCTTATGTGCGCCAATTCTAGTGATATAATATGTGCGCTTTTATTAGTTGTGTTCTGATGATTTCTACTGAGAGATACTTAAAGCTTATACAAGTCAAAAACTATTTCATCACTTCTGAAGAAAACTAATAGGGCAGAGTCACCGAATGATAAGAGAGAGAGAGAGACCACTGAATTTATTTAATAATCCATGTCCATTTCACAAAAATGGCCTGTGTAATCCTTTTAAAAATAATAACCTGTTCATTTCAGACCTTGCACAATGCTTCCCTTTGTCCCTTGTAAGTCTCTCAAATGTCTTATTTTAAAGGAATATATAGTACTCCCGGAAGACATTTTCCCATTTCTATTCTCTTCAACTCCTGTGAGCCCTTGTTCTGTGTGATAAGGCAATCTCCTTCGGGATCTGAGCTGTGTAGTTTCGCACCACGAGTGACAAGGACTCGACTTGAATAACTGCTGTGCGCAGGTTGTAATTATGTCAGCTGGAGTGTTGAACAAGGGGACTGATTAATGTGAGCCCCAGCCCAGGCACAGTCCCTATCAAAACCTTCGTGCAGGCCAGCAGTGGGGATGGGTTAAAGCAGAAAGACAAAACATGCTGTATCGTCCATGATAGATGAATTGCTCCAACAGTCTTAAGGCAGATGTTCCAGGACAGTATAATATACAATTACTCTGCCTTATCACCTTCCCAGGGACAATAAAGCTTCCTCCTTCTATAGCTCATGTGAGTGAAGGCAAAATTAGTTTTACTTTTACAACACTGACTCACTTATCATGTTGCCTTGATTGTGCTTTTACAGCTAAAGAAAACATATATTCCACTCTTAAACAAAACAAAACAAAACAAAAAAGGAAAAGAATCCCACAGTCCTCACCTTTCATATAAAACCAAAATATTCCTTTGAATCTGTTTTGACCACAGTCACAACAACTAACTTTAGAACAACTAGACCTATTCATAGGCACATAGTACAGAAGAACATTACAAAATCAAGCTAGAATGCAGAAACTGTAAAAAAAAAAAAAACAACATAAAAACAGAACACCCATAGGTTCTGTCCAAAAGATGCTGCCCATGTGAATAACATCCCTTTAGTGACTGTTTTAACTAAGCACACATTCTAAAAATACCACAGTACTCTTGTAAAGCAATTCTTTGAGACGTCATTAATCCACATACCTCTTCAGAGGCCACAGAAGTTTAATGTGTAACTATTATAAATAATGCAAGTATTTTCCAAAAAGTAAGCACAAATTAAGTAAATAGTAGAAATGTATGAAGAAAACTGTATGTATAATTATTTCGTTTTTGTTACTAAATGAATGCATACAGGTTTGGCTGTTTTTTTTTTTTTTAATTCTTGAGGGGATGGAAACAGACTGTATATATCAGGGCTACTTCCACTGGCTTGCGGAACAGCAGCTTACTATCATGAAGTGAATAATAAGAGAAGAAGAGAGCTCATAATATCCTGGTATCATTTCTTTCTAAATACTTCATGGTTTAAAGAAAACAGTCTAAATATTTTAGCTTGCATTCTAAGATCCATTGCTTTCAGTGCTACCCTTTCTTCAGCTGTATAATAATGACATGATAACAAACAAAACAAAACAAAAGAAAAACAACAACAAAAAAATGCAGTCAGAAATGCAGTCAGAGAGACACATATTTTAAGGTCAGGTTTAATAACAACTCCAGACTAAAACAGCCAAGGCTGATCCTGACAGTGCTTAAGGCTGCATATGCTGAAGTATTTGAAAAATCTATTTATATACATTTAGTTCTCATGAAAGGTATTTGGTTACTAGTCCTAGCAATGAGAGATTAGATTTTCTAAGGAGACTATGGGAATTAGGCACTGAAATTGCACTTCAACTGAATGCAGGCCTCCAGCTGTTCAAGCTTCTTTGAGGCTTTAGCCATTAAAGACTATCACAGTCTTGACAACAGTAGGGTTTCATCACAAGGGTACAGGCTTTCTTATACTCCTGTGGTGAAATGCTATCCTATATTTATGATGTAAAGATTGGCTCCAAGAAAGCTGGTATGTTCCCACTGCACAGCACATTGACTTGAGAGGATACCATTACAGAATGATGTTATGCCACTCATTGTATGGAAGAACAACAGAAAAATCAGAAACATTACAGTCTAAATACTGAAAAGAATAAGACAATTCAGAAATTTCAGAAAATTTTGCAAAAGGAAAGACACAGCATCTGTAATACAGGTTAGAAATAAGCTTTTGGTGCCCCATCTCTGGAGGCAGTCAAGGCCAGACTGGATGTGGCTCTGGGCAACCTGGTCTGGCGGTTGGCAACTCTGCCCAAGACAGCGGGGTTGAAAGTAGGTGATCACTGAGGTCCTTTTCAACCCAGGCCAGTCTATGATTCTACGATTTTGTTTGATTCAGGTACGCTGTTGGGCTTGGCAGTACTAGAAGACAACCAAGCCTGTTTACCAAATACAGTTAGTGGAAATAGGAAAGACCTAATGCAGGTCTCAAGATTTGCTTAAATTAGGGGCCTACTTTTTCTAAAAGAAAAAAAAAAAGTGTAGGTAGCCTATATGAAGCATCAGGGCTCCTATCTGCTCAGGAAAAGGAAGCACTGTTGTACCTCCTTAGCTTTCTAGAAGTCAAGGCACTAATATTGGAAATAGAAATCCTGAGTTTTGGGCTGCCCTTATCTTCATGAGGGCTGAATCCAATTTTCCTGAGTCCCTGAAAAGCGTATTAGCTGGCATGAAATATCCTGCACATACTTTTTCTTTCTGAAACTCTGCCAATAAACAGCGAGGAACAGCTAGAAGCCTAAAGAACTTCTAATTTCTCTTTTCACCATTACTCTTCTGTTTTCATTTATGATGCCTATATAAATTTCCTACAAAATCCAAACAGCTGGCTCCCAAGCCCTTCTTCTGTGTCCTCTTATCTTGAAATCCTAAGTAGTAGTTAGAATCAAGCTTTGGATGGCACTGTTGCTATTAATTAAATGAATCTTGGCTTGTCTGATTTTCAGGCCTTTAAGA
The DNA here is from genome assembly GCF_019238085.1 of Lagopus leucura. Lineage (NCBI taxonomy): Eukaryota > Metazoa > Chordata > Aves > Galliformes > Phasianidae > Lagopus > Lagopus leucura. The sequence continues at coordinate 34,924,328 of NW_024962263.1, forward strand.
ATAGGCCTGCTTCCCTAAAGGGTGTAATAAAAACCTTGAGGCAGAGATACCGCCTCCCCAGGGCTATGCATGCTCCGTGCATGTCTCAAGTCATTTCACTTAGCTGTGCAAGAACTTGCAATCTCAGTAGACAGGGAACACAGAAACAGAAATTCTGAAAGGGGCAGCTGCTCTGGAGTTTAGATTTTTATATGTTACGATTCAGGGGATCAGGATCCCACCTGTGTAGTAGAAACTAGGAGTATTTGAGTTCTTGATACCACAGTGTACTTGCTTAGCTTAACATTTATATCTTTCAGGGTACAAAGTCTTGCAAAAAGTGTTAGCAACTCCCTGGCTATCCATTTCTCTCTTAAGAAGCGTGTACTTCATGACAGGTGGAGAATCATGGCTTCACAGAGGTGATGTGATTAATATCAGTGGGGCCAGGACTTCAATCTGCCTTCACTTTTGTTTTACAGCATCAGCCCCATAACAGCAGACACTGTCCAGCCCTTCTTTCAGGGAGAGCTGACTCCTACATGAGCAATTGAACAGAGATGTTTAGATGGAGAGAAGCTGAGCCATCATCCTTCCTGTTACAGTACCCCTGCCATACTACTGGTGAACTGATGCTAAAAATGAGCACTTGAGAGCAGAAAAAGAACATGAAGATTCTTCTGTAGAATGTCGTAACATGGTCTGAGGAAAAAAAAGAGATTCAAATATAAAAAAGCAAGCCAAGAACAGGTGAGGCTGGACAAGAACTCAGCTCGAATAAACAAATACTATATTTACCTTTCAAAATATACCCAGAGTGTTAATAGAGCTATCATCACCCAATGCTGTAAACATGCCTTATCCCTTGCACCACCACAGGCAACACATGGCTGTTCCCTGCTGCACTCGTTGGCTGCACATAAGGGATGACTGCCTGATTTGATGTTGCTGTGTTTTTTTTCAAACAGAATGGATAGCAGCCACCTGCTTTGCTGTAGCAAGGACTTGGATTTAGGGCTTCTCTCTCCAGTATGACACAGATTTGAACAAATCTAGTACAGAATCCTTTATCTTCAAAACCTTTCTTCTACTTGAAAGCATTTTTACTGCTTCTCAAAATGACTAGATTTTAGCATACAAAAATCAATCAACTAAATACTGTATAAGATGACTGTGCTATAATATATTAGTGCTGATCAAAATCTTAAAGGCTGAGTAATTAAAATTCAAATTAAAATGTGATGAAAGTCACATTTAGTCACCTAAAGGGAAAGGCTGCATTCCAAATAGGTAGAGAACCTCTGGACCCTGAGAATTTGTGGATGCTCATTATCACTAAAAACATGTAAAAACTCTTGGTATTTGGTCAAACTTTTCTTCTTTAGACTTATGTGTTACATCACAGTTCATCAGCAAGTGACCTGAAAAGAAGTATGGGAAATGTCTGTAATGAGAAGATTTTTCCAACTCACCAACTGAAAAAAAAAAGAAAAAAAAAAAAAAAAAGTCAATGCTCTCCATCTCATGGCTATAAATCCCTTCCAAATAATCTCTTTTATAAGGAAAAATACAGATAGCTGTGTGTTTTCTCTTTATTCTTAAACATGCCCCTTAAGTTTCAACATTCTTATAAAATGACTTGTCCTGACAGTTTAAGCAGTTAATTTTGAGCTCAAACTCATTGATGAATGAGTGCTGCAACAACTGATGCATGGTTTCCTATGTATTCTTGCTCTGTTAACTAAATGTCCCAATGCAGCAACAGCAGCTCCCCAACACATCCTTCAAGAAACTCCCACTAGGCCAACAAAACAGCTGTGCTAGGTGGCGAGGCTAAAAGACACTGTCTGATTGTAAGAAAGGAGAAGGCATGAATGCTGAATTTTGCCCGCCTGCTCCTCAGTGGATTTTTTCTTTTCTTTCCTTATCCACCTCTTTCAAGAAAGGTGGAAGAATTTAGATTATCTCAGCAACTACTATGGTGTGTTAATTTCAACTGAAACTGGCCAACAGCTTTAGAAGTTATTAAAGAATATGACAGAAGATGGATGGATGGTTTGGTGCAAGGCTCAGAATAAGTTAGGGAAACCAAGCTAAAAATCAATCCTCTTCAACTGATTTATAAAAATTGCCTTTTTGACCTAAAGACACACTTTCTTCCTGAAAAGAAAACAAATCACTAATGGCTTGTTTATATTTTAAAATACCTATAGCAGATATTTCCAACATTTACTAATGGAAATGACTCAGTATCTTACCAAGGGCTTGTAACAAAAAGATTTAAGAAATAATGTATTTTCATAATGAAAAAAATCATTAGAACTGAAGAATTCATTATGATGCTCTCTCAGTAACTTCTAGAATTTCAAAATGATTTGAATGTGTTGTTTGTCCTGTAGATGACACATGCAAAATTTCTAACTGAAATATCTTGAGGAAGCTCAGGGTGAGAAGATCTTCCACACCTCATTTCTAACAGAATAAACGATGCTCCTTGTGGAGCTCTTAGGGAGAACCCACAATTAGCTTGAACAGGGATTGAAGGAGTGTGCACCTACATGATAAGTATAAAAGTATAAATAGGATATTTTAATTGTACTTGTAGTATCTCAATAAATTAGGAGGATGAAGCTTAGGTGGTTTATGATATCAGTCGAACCACTTGATCTATTTCTGAGATTATAACACAAAGAGTTTTACAGTATTATGAACTACAGAATTTCTAGTTCTGTATGTGTGTTTGTAATTATATCAACACTAGAAACATAAATAGATAGCAATGCTGAAGATCATCAGAAGAAGTACCACTTTCAAGTACTATTTAAAAGCACACAGCTATGTGTACAGAGCTGTATTAAGGCATCGTGGTGAACTGGGCAGTTTGCCTAAGTAGAAAGAAAAGCAAACCAGAACAAGACTGTAAGTCAGCCGGCCTGTGGCATGAAGCAACCTACCAGTGTACTGCTGAGAGCAATGGGGAGATCCTGCCAGTTTGTGAGAGTCAAAAGTCATTTTCCAATCTCCTCTTTACTTCAGGAAGAGGAAGCAATTTGTGCTTAGGCTTTGAACAGCAGAACCTATTTCCCATTCAGTTCAGTTCCCACTCCCGTCCTATTTCAGATGATTTGCAGAAGGAGGTGGGGAAATACACAGGAATGCCTGTGTGAGTGGGAGAAGGGAGAGCAGTGCTGCGCAAGTTTGTTTCTCTATGCACACTGGGCCTTGCTGTACATAATCTGCATAGAAACCTCACCTTTCCTTCGAGGATGCAAAATGAAAAGCAATAGCTTTAGCATCTAAGAATACAGGACAATCATTTTCATATATTTTGGATTCTGGCTTTTGTTTTCCCTTGATTGTTTTTCCTTATTAAAACAGCTCATTCTAAAAGAAACTAAAGAATTAAAATTCAGATACAGATAATATGTGAGAGATTGAAAACAAACAAACAAACAAATGGAGTAAACCTAAATAACCCAATCAACCCAAGTAACCTAAATAACCAGGCACATGCTCTGTGTGAGCATGCTCCCCTGGAAAGCACCTGTTATTTGTCCTTCCTTCATCTTCTGTGCAACAATTCTTACCTTAGCATTTGTATCAGTATTTAAAGTGCAAATACCTAATATATTTCCCTCACCCTTGCACTAAGCTACACCCTTTTTAGAACTGCTTCTGAACAGAATTTGTTTTCTACTACTTCCTAACATTTTAGCTTGTTTTGTATGTGACATATGATGGGATGGAAGAGACAGTGGGGATGTCAGTGGGGATGTCGCTACAAAGACAGAGTTACTGTATAGACTTTTTTACATAGTAAAAGCCATATTGCCTTGAAAATAAACAATACATAACACAACAGACTTCTGTATGAGTTCCAGCTCTGATGCTTCCAAAGCTACCAAAGCATTTTTCAAAGATTGATAACTACCACTGAGGTAGTGAGCAATAACAGTAATTCCTTGACCCGAACATAGCTGTTGCCTCTTTATAATGACTGAAACGGGGATTAAGGAATGGAAAAAGGAAAAATTTTTTAAGGTTTGCTAAAATTCTACCTTTACAGGCATGAGTGAAGAAAACATGTATAGTCACTTCCATTTTTTTAAACTACTTAAAAGAGTCGTATTAATTAACCTGTGATTCCCACGATTAGTTTTAGATCAAATTATTCCAACAAGTGAAAGTCTATTTGTAGACATGAAAGAAGAACTGTACATTTTTATCAGGACCACTGCAAGTATAGGAAATTACAAGTCTTTCTTGCTGAAAGCTATAGTAAGACCATAGCCTTAACATTCATCTCAAGTTTAACATCTAAAATTGATTTAATATCAAGCTACAACCTATTGAACATTATTTTACTTTGAAATACATGCAGGTTTTCCAGATTTATAAACATTAACTATTTATTAAATATAAATATGGGTATATTTATTTTAACATGTTTATGTTCCTTAAGAAGAAAGAGAGAAGACAGTGATGATTACATGGAATAGAGAAAAAGATGTGTGAGGACAGAGAGAAGATAAAATGCAGCGGCAGAAGATATTAGATTAACCTGTCCACTGCATGAAGTGCTTTTATTCATACTTTCAAGACACCAAATACTTCAGGCTTTGGGTTAAGGTTGTTGGGCTTCAATCCAAAAACCGATGCATCAGTTCAGCAGGGGAGAGGCCGCATGAGAAAAGTTTAGAGCCAAAGACCAAAGTGAACAGCAAGGGGAGACAGTAACTACTAAAAGAAATCCTGAAAATGTTTCTGTAGAGCTTAAGTCTTTATCCACTATAGCTAAGGTGAATAAGAAAAGTTTTCTTGAGTAACGGAAACATCATAAAAGGAATAATGATAGCCTTTGTACCTCTAGGATTTTTTTTCAAACCTTTTCTTTTACAGCCTTCAATTCTACAGTATATTTTATTCCAGATTAATAGAAATACTATCAAATATTTTATCTGAATGTTTACTAAAAAGTAAGTGCTGAACAATACTCGTAGGAGTTTGCATCTGGGCACTATGCCCATGCACTGACAGAAGTTCTCTCTAAACTTTCATCTTCATTTGTTTATAAGGCTGCTAGCACAGTGCACTGGATAGCCTCAACTCCTGCTCTGGATCACAAAGGAAGCTTTAATGCTTCCTGAAAGCCCAGTATGCTCTGTTACATGCATGCATTATTGTCCTAGCAGATTCTTTTTAGTATGAAGTATAAGCACATTTTTGTCCAATTCTGCCTTTGTGAAATACAAAGAAGTGTTCTTTCGTAGTGAAGTGGTGGCTGCCTCTCAGCATCCTCATCAACCTAACACTCCAAACAGCCGCATAACCTCCTTATTTCCTGCGCACGCATATGAAATTTCACTGGAAAACAGTGCATATTAATGTTAACATCTGAATGATAAATACACTGTTTCATCATTTTATGCAGAAGCTTTGCTGTGAATAAGTGCATACCGTTACCTCAGCATTTAAAGTGGTCCCTCGTTATCCTTGATATAACCAGGGAATAGCGTGCAGCTGATGCAGTGATATCAAGACAACTAAAGGTTATTAAATTCACCAAAATAAACGGTGAAAAAACACTTACTTTGCACATTCTTGTGACTTAGGTACAAATCCTGGTGAGTATTATAAACTGGTCTTTACATCTTATGAACATATACTGTAAGTCAGAGGGAAATAGGAACTCCCAGGGGATGCTGTCCAAAGAAAGAAAAGTGGCCCCTGTGGAGCCGCTCCCCTAAGTCATGCTGCCGCCGCCGCTCAGAGTGTGCAATGAATCCTTCTGCACTTGGAATTTCAGATGCCATAATCCCTTGCAGAACGTTGTCTAATTATTTTATTATGCATAATAAATGTAAAATATTTATTTTAGTTTACATAATTATATTAAAAATGTATGCTATTTATTCTCAGTCTTGTAAGGCATCCTTCACAAGTCATATACTTTACAGAATGCTGCATTTATGGAACTCATGCTGTTTTGCTGGCCTGGCGGTTTGATTTATAAAGATTCTAAACCCTCTTATCTCTGACTGCGGAACACCACCATTCCCCTGGATGCTGTCCTCCATTCCTTTCTTCCTCTCACCACTGCAGGTACTCCATGCAAAATTAAACCATGCAGCGAAGTCTCAGAGAAACAAGAGACGTTGACTTTAATTACAGCACAGGATTGCGTACAGTATGTTAACATCATACCTGTCCCACAGCCTCATGGTTGAAAGTAGCAGTACTGTTCCCGTAACACGAAACTAAGCTGGTGATTGTCCTGAATGCTGAACAAATCTCAATTAAAGGTTGAGGCTGAACCCCACAACAAAGTAATCCAAACCCATTTTGTACTTAAACACTTCCCTCACTCACACTTGAACGTCAGCTATTATTTGTCTAAGAAGCTCTGATACTTACATGGAAAATTAGTATATACTCAGACAGACTTATATTTCAAGCCTAACATATAACTAAAATGAACTCTTCAGTCCTGATAAATTCTTTGCTGTAGGCAAACAACTTGTTTAATTTTTGAAAATGCTGTATATTGGCATCTTTCATTGACATCACTGGATGTAGAGGAGAGGAGTTTAGCACTTCTGAAATCAGGTTAAAGTCAGGTCCCTGAATGTATCGCAGGTTTTTAAATTAAAAGTTGGGACATATAATATACAACCAACAGCTTCAGAAATTAGTTGAAGTCCACCGGCATTATTCAGTTTCATGAGGCCGCATGACTTCACTTCTTATTCTTCCCATCATAAAATGCAAACAGCATTTTTGACAGTATTACTCTTGGACCATGCAATCTAAAAAGTTTAGTCACATAAAACATCTTTTGTAAACGACTCAGAAATATAAAATATGCATTGCATATATAATGGTAGTGTAGGGCCCTATGAGACCAATTCCATATTATAAAATTGTAGAGAACTTTAATTAGGAGTGAATGGATATTTTTGCGTGATGAAGCACACTGCCAGAGAATGTAGAAACACACTGATTTGTAAAAGTAAATGCAAGGTACAAATGTGCTTCTTTTTATTTTTTTAAGTCTAAGTAGGATGAAGCTGATTTTAAATTATAAATGTTAAAAATACAGAAGTTAAAAGTTTTAACAACATTTTATGATATACGCTTTTCTCCCTTTAAAAGAAATTGTATTTTAAAAACTAGCCTGAAAATACAACTTCTAATAGTAACCATTAGTAGAAGTGGCATACTGCTACAGAGAGAAGTAAAAGTTTTTGTGTTAGCAGTATACTAAAGATTTAGGTAAAAATAAATACTAAACACTTTGAGTACAAAAATAGAGGTGAAAGAAATCAGTTGTGCAGGAACATTTACTTACACTCATAAACAGAGGTTATAAAAGCAACTCAATGAAATAAACTGACCAAAATTTCCCATTTCCTTTTTGGGAGTATGCATGTCACTGAGAGTATGAAATCTGTGCGATAGAAACCTTGGATTAATTTGTTATTCACTTGGGAAAACCACATCCATTCATGTGTTTTCCTGGTTAAGAAAAGACTTTCCCATGCTGCAAGTTATATAGGGAGCAACTTCCCTTTTCTGTTCCATGCAGCCAGAATCTTTTTCCCCAAAGTCTACCTCACTTTAGTTTTTATAGCTAAGAAAGAAGTTATAGGAGCCTGTATAGTCACAAATGACTGATTTTCATAACAGTTCCTAAGTTTTTCCTTTTCCTAGTTTGTCTTTCTGTACTTCAAGCTAAGGTAAGCTAGATTTTCACTCACCTAACTCACACTGGTTCACAACTTCTACCTGAAGAATGAAAAAGCTTGAAATCAGCAACCTGTATAAACCCTCTGAACACTGATGAGCTGGACAAGAGTAATTACAGTATCTTGTATACAGAGACTGTTTAATCAAGAGTACCAAACTACTTCATGGCATACAGAGCTCACTCCACTTCCCAGTGAAAGGCGACTCCGTGATAGTGCCAACAAGACTCTGCCCCAGATGCACACACAAAATAAGGAATATTCCTCTCACTGAAACTACAAAGCTCATTAAGGAGCCTGCAGTTGCCAAGCAGCACTAAACAGCAACATCTGAAATAGCCTGGATGAACTCTCCTCACACGGGCTGAGCTGAAGTCACCAAAGTGAGAGCTCAGTCTCTAGACACAGGGGTGAATTTTATCACTAGGTCAGCAGAATTTAAAATCTTGATTTCATGTTTCTGTAGGTGACATTCACAACAGTAAGTACAATCTGCTGAACTGGTGTGAAGGACACTATTTACAGAGCTGCTAATACCTCTTCGGGAAAATAGATAGTACTGTCTGAGTTGACAAGGAGGCAAATTGACAAGGAGGCAACATGCAAGCCCCTTAAAAATACAATAAAACAAAAACAAGAGAGAAAAAATGGAAGAGGTGGATAGAGCACATAAAACATGCTTGCCAACAAGGCTGGATAATATCCCAGGACTGTAGAAACTGGCAGGCAAAAGCAGGACTGCTGGGCTAATAAATACAGCAGCCCCTCACTGGCTCCTCACAGCTACACAGTGCCTCATCACCTCTGTGAGTATGCAGCAGCAGCAGAACAGCTCTCACTGCTTCATCCCTGCCAGATGTTTTTCAGCTGAGCTCAGAACGAGTTTCCTGCAGAATCAAAACTGCATCAGCTGGTATCTGTAGAGACCTGCCCCCAAAGAGTCAGAATTGGCCTGTGAGGAATGGAAACTAGCATCCTATTATCATGAAACATTTATTTTTCAATAATAGAGAGGTAGGGGGTCTTACAGATTTCTTCTTAACACTAATAAAATGGGTGAGTTATTTTTGCTTCTTCTCTAATAACATCCAATATAACAAAACACAAAATCCTGTCATTTCTTGAAATTCTATCCCGTGCAGAAAAGTGTACACCTGAAGAAAAAAATTTTCTAGTCTTTCACTAAATAGAGCATTACAGTTATTTTGCCATAGCAAGGGAACTGCATCCACTCAATACAGGAGCGTAAGAAACTTCAAACAGCAAGCTTCGATTCATGCCCATGATGCCCCCATACTGCAGCGTCCCCAAATCAGAAGCTCACAGAAGCATAACCCATCTCAACCTCATTCTGTAATAAAGGTATTGTTCCCAACCAAGATGGCTCATAAAAGTAGATGACTACAAGATTAGGCCTTCTCAAACATGCAGCCTAAAAGAGACAGCACTCTTTTTACCTTCATTAGTGCAGATCATGCCATGCTGTTACTTTACAAGCTCTTGCTTCCTTCAACACAGGTCTTTTAACATAACCACTCTGACAAATACAAAAACACCTATCCTCCTTAAACGACTTACTGAAGCCAAGAGAATAACTATTTTTGGAAGAAATGAAAAAGGGTGTGGGGTGATAGCTTAAGGAAGAAGCACATAAATGGAAGTCAACCTCCAGGTAATCAAACACAGTTCTTTACAGTTCTAGGCAGTAACTTAATGGGAGATCAACAGGAAGAGTTTGTAATACATTCATATAATATGCACAAACCAAGAAAAATTTTTGTAGAGAAAACAATATGATTGCTGCAGAAGCTTTCTGTACAGAAGCTTTCTATAAAGTGACTCATAAATACTCTGAAACCACGTATTACAAGAGTGGCTAGCCTTTGTTAAATAATCTTGTTTTAGGAAAGTACATTAAAACTTACACTAAAAGAACATTACAGTTGTATGCTCAGCATTAAAAGAAAATAAAAAATACTCTGTGGTACAATCAGATATTTAACTTTCTTCTCTGGTGTGTATGCATCACAGCACATGCATCTAATTACACAGTCACATGCCACTTATCAAATAAGATACCAATGTTTTTAAGAAGTATTTGAACATCAATTCTCGTAACTGCTTATGAATGGCTTCTATGTATTGTAATACACATACACCACCCACCTCTCTGCAAGGTATTAAAGACTGTAGGAGAAGTACGTTCAAGAAAACTAAATAATTACTTATGAAACAAGGTGAGACCATTATAAACTAGTCGATCATGAACAAAAGACAAAAGACACACGGAATGAGCACAGCAAGTATTCTTAACTGTTCACTCATGTGATTTTTGATAACCAAATCTACTGTCCTAATAGAGTGGGGTTTTGTGGTGTAACAAAGGAGACTTTGCCATGCTACAGCCACTCTCATCCAATCAGCTTGGCTGGCAAAGAGAAGGAAAACTGAATCAGAAGAAGTACTGTAGTACTTCTACTAGCTCCAGTTACTTCTAACTGTAGTAAAAGTCTGACGAGTATTGAGGTTGCTAAGCTTTTTAGGGGACTTTTCCTGATTTGGTGAAATGGTTGCAACTCAACCGAAAAAATTTCAAAACTGCAACTGATTTGAAAAGGCAGTGCAGATAAGTGGTCTCACCGTGGAGAATTCTAACAGGCACTAGAGCAGCTGTGAAACAAACACTCAACACTGCAGTGTTACCACTAAAAGGTTTCCCATCATTTGTTTTTCTTTATAAAGTAATACTTAAATACTGAAGACTAAGTTTTTAAATTTAGCTCCTAATTTAATATGCAATTACCGTTGCCCTGATGGTGTTTTAATGGCAATATATTTTTATTGGTGACTTCAAATGAACCTCGCCTGATCACCTTAACCCTTCTCTCATCATGCTTTAGTTAATGACTCATTACCTGTAGTCACACCAGGGACATCTGTAAGGCTTTTCTCCAGTATGGACACGCTTATGCCGTGTCAGATGTGATTGTGTTGTAGAAGCAAAGTTGCACTCATCACATTTGAATGGTTTCTCTCCTAGAAAGTGACAAAAGAAGATTTGTATTATCAGCTTTTATCACCAAAAAAGGCAAACAAATCTAATTTTTTGACAGACCCCTTGGGATAGATTTTAGTTCACATCACAACAGCAAATACAAAATACATTTCCAAATTGAATGCATTAACGACAAAATCCTGCTTTTGCTATATCATATACATCAGTAACTGGCTGAATTCCCATGTGGTGTGACAACAGCAAAAAGATGAGAAAGATCTGCACTGAAACAGGGTAAACGTGTTACACAGGCCATGTGCCATAAAAGCATCTTCACCTAGAGGCAGGCCTTTCTCTCATCCTGCATCTTCTGTTGAAGACGGGTCACTCAGCCTAGAAAGCAATGCTTTTGGAGACAGGTGAGAAATCAGTCCAGAGCACACATTCAGTCCTCAGAAATGAACATGTCTTAGAAGAAACATCTGTGGATGTTTTTAATCTCTTCTGCATTTTTTCATGCATAAACAGAACTGAAAACATGAACCAGAACTCAGTGCTTCATCCTTCTTTTGCCTCTATTCCTCTACCCTTCCTGCTTTTCTGAACAGTGGGCCAATTTCAGCAGGATCTGAAATGTTAATGAAAAAAACCCCCACAAAACCAAACAAAACCTAGACTAAAATTTCAGAAGACTAAAATTTAATCTCTGCTGAATGTGCAGCAGTGCTGGAAATTTCTAGAGAACTACTGATTAAAGGAAGATAAAAATCTGTGTTCTAGCTTACAAGTTATTTTAAGAGCATTTTTCCATTCCAGTTAAGGGGTGGAGCACTCTGAGTAAGATAAAATCTCAATGACAGATATGCATACTGTGAAGCCCAGCTCAGACACCTGCATCACATTTTTCCAACTCGTTGCTCCAGAAATGTTCTGTGTGGCTTACAGGCACATATAATTACCACTTCGAGAGAAGGTTTCTTTTTGTGTGCAGAAGACAGAAGGCAGCTCCTAACACAAGCAATCCTGATCTTATTGCGGAAGCCTTCTGAAGTATTTATATCTTAAAGGTTACATAAGGAATCAACATCCCCAATTAAGAAGTCTAATTAGAACAGGTAGGGATAGACATCTACCTTGCAGGCTGTTCAGTGGTTTAGAATAGGTAGTTTCAAAGCTGAACCTCCCATCTCAAAGCAGGTACAGTTTGGAGTTTTCAGAGTGACAGCAGAAACCCACCTCCAGCAGTCCCATCACAAACAAGAGGCTACTCCTAAATGGCCATGCCTCCAAGCTAGACTTTTCAATTGTGGTTAAAGCATGAAACAATCAAGACTTCCAAGGAAACTTTTCCAGAATTCTGAGAAGACATAGAAATCTGTATTTCTCATTCTTGTAAAGCGCTTTTTTTCCCCCTTCCCCTCCAAAGGGAAAAGGAAATTCAAGGCATGGAAAGCCTGTAAGGACAGACAATGGAGCAGCTTCTGAAAGCTCCATAAAGAGTTGGAATAATTGCTTCTAACAGCTGCAGCAGAGAATTTCAACTACTGTTTTTCACTTACTGTTCCATGACGCAAGGAAAGGTGAAGGGGCAGGACACAATGCAGAAGTCTCTATGCTGGACAAATTGAGACTGCCATAAAGCGTCTTCTTCTGCCCTAAATGTTTTCTTTTCAGACACAGACCCTCAGCTCTGGAGAAACTGATTCTTTCAGCAGCTTGCATGGTGTTGGCTTCATCTTCAATGGAACTCTCTAGGAGGCTGCAGACTCCCTAGCAACATAACCTGTTCTTGAACTTACAATTTTGTGTGTATGATTTATGCTACTTTATAGTATTGAAGATAGTAACATTTTGAAGTCCAAGTAGTAAAGCTACAAGTTTTTTAGGTAGCACTGGTGCTTATTTAAAATTACTTACTTTAAAATGCATTTGTACTTTGTGACCTCGCACCCTTGGTAAAAACCAGGTCTGAACTAAGAGGGGAGTTTTAGTTTGCCATTTGGTGGGAGATGTGCTGGGGAAGGCCTGCCGCTGTGCTGAGCTGCACCAGTTGAGCTGACAGATGAGTGAGAACCCATGAAGCTAGGAGGGCCTAGAAAGTCCATAGTGTCCAGAAGAAAAATGATAATCCTTCTCTAGTGCTCCAGGAAGCTTCTCCTTAGGAAATCCTTGTGGCTAACTGCTCCTGTCAAGTGGACGATGTATAAATTTAACCTGACAGAAAATATATCACAGCAGCACCACATAACAGAAGCTGACCAAACTGGGGAAAAAAAATGACGGCCTAGCATGGCTGATAATTCTTAGCAGCTGCACAAGGGGAAAGGTATTTATTACACAAAAAAAAAAAAAAAAAAATTAACCAGGTTGTTATGTACACTAGAAAAAGTCTAAAAGAAGATTATGGGTATTTCTTTGATTTGGGGATGAGGAGTGTTCTGAAGAGCTGCAGCAGCAGTACTTTCTGCTACTTATTTTCTTTTTCTCTGCTATCTTTAGGAGAGAATGTTCTCTATCAGTCTGTGTCCTGATTTTCCTTCTCCCATTCCTACCTTCAGACATTTCAGGCAACAAACTTAATTTGATTTTTTATAGTGGCTGCCATGAAACATTCCAGAAGGATTCTCAATCACCCCCAGGAAAGGATATAATTAATATAAAATTAAAATAACAGAAATCCTAAAATGACTAGAAGAAGAGAAGGCTCTGGGGGCCATTAGAGCAGCCTTCCAGTACCTGAAGAGCCCTCCAGGAAAGCTGGGGAGGGACATTTTACAAGGGCAGGTAGTGACAGGATGAGGGGAAATGGCTTTAAACTGGAAGAGGGTAGATTTGGACTAGATATCAGGAAGAAATGCTTCACTCTGAGGATGGTGAGACACTGGAACAGGCTGCCCAGCGCGGTTGGGAAGCCCCCTCCTTGGAAGCACTGAAGGCCAGGCTGGATGGGGCTTTGAACAACCTGGTCCCTGCATACAGCAGGGGGATGGAACTTAAAGGTCCCTTGCAACCCAAACCATTCTACGATTCTATGAAAAACAATATAAAATATACACAAGTATAATAATTACAAAATATTGTATCTAAAATGTGACAATAAGGTCAAACTGGACACCATCCTGTACCAGTACAGAAAACTTCTTCATGCCTCATCACCTCTAATTTATCAATATTAAACACATGAAAGAGAAAGACAGGTGCCCCAGACTGTCCCAGTGGTAAAGAAGCTCTATGGGAAAAGAATGAAGGGCATAGATACCAAAATTAAAGACCTATATCGTTTCTTTGTCATTATTTAGGTTTTTACATAAGCACTTAAAGAAAACATGACTCCTAACAATATATTCCATGAAACAGGAAATGGTTTTGCTTTTTCAACAGTACTGTGAGCACTTCCGAAAAATATCAGTTGTCTAAGTCAACAGTCATACAAAATTTCATCTCCAACAAAATATGGAAATAAACCAATAAAAGGGTGAAACGATGGGGAGTGTTGGTCTGTATTTAGCAGGCACTAATTAAGTCTGCTGCTAACCAGCTAGCCTTGTCAGCTCTGCACATTCTATTACTTTTAAAACATTGTCACTAAGTTGGTATTTCTTATCTCTTGCCTCTGAAAATGTATTGTTCAAATTCTGCACTGATTTCTTTAAGCATCCATCTTTCTTTTCATCCCAAATTGCAGCTTCCTTTTTCTTTCCCTCTTCCTGTTTTCCCTGATATTACCTCTTGTTTGATGAGCTTTTTAGGACACAGAGCATAGCTTGATGTACTCTGCGTGCAGTTATGTTCTCAACGTGTAATTTTTAGAGGAAAAGTGAAATAACACAATAACAGAAATGATAAATCTTGGTGATAGATGTTAACTTGTGGATGGCAAAGTCAAGAGTTTATTTACAGTCATGAGTGTCCAGATAATTTCTACCTACAGATTACACAAAGCAGTTAAATGAACATCCTACTGAGGTTCCAACTTTCATAAAAATGAAGGAAAAAAACCCACAACACTAATGATGCCATCAATTTGAAAGTCTTTAGTGATTAATCAGACTCTCAGTAACATGGAAGAAATTTTACTCCAGTTGTCTCAAAAGGGAAACCATTGCATTTAGTCCTACTTGTCGTTCATGTGATGTGTTAAGCTGGACAGTAAGAATCTAGAAGTATTATTTGACCTAAGGAACAAGTAGACCACGCTTATGGTTTCCTGCTTGCTGGTTATAGGTGTTTTCTTTTCATTTCCAACTACTTCTAGTTTTGTTGAGGCTGTTCCCTGGAAGGGCGTTTACAGACTTGCTAATAGAGGCTGAAGTATATTGAAACAAATTATATTTGCTTTTATTCTGGTCATCATTTTTTTTCTCAAATAAGATATATAATAAGAAGTACATCCTTGATTTTTTTTTTTTAATTTAATTTTTTAATGATAAATTATGATAGCTGATGAGGCTGTTATTCCATACTAAAAAATAATTGATGTCTGTATGCTGAGAAAGGGAAGGAAAAATGATCTACTAGACAATTCCATTTAAGCACAGAGAAAGTCTTAAGGTACCGAGTTTTGATGTCATTTACTGGTATTAGTTTGCTAGAATTAAGTTCCACACTGTGCTGAAAATGTTGGCATAAATGGCAATGAAAAACAACACAGATCCTCTTCAAGTTTCACTTCACCTCTTGTTGAAAAGATCAGAAAGTCATCTTAACTGTGCTACATATTCCGTGGTATTCAGCATTATTTTTTTAAGCTGCAGTGGGGAAGCTGAAGGGAAGAGGCTATATTATATATTAAACTCAATGCTGAGTAATCTAACTACACATTAAAGTCAAAAAGCAGATCACATGAGAGTTAGAAACCTAAACTGAGTCACTCATTGGGATAAAAATGCGTATATTATTACATTTACTTTCTTTATGATATTGACTTATAAATGACTCAGCAGAATCGATCACATAGAGATCTGAGCAGTATAAGCCACCACCTTCAGAAAGTTATGAAAATATCTGGACGAAGACACAATGTGCTTAAACATTTCTATAGGTTCAGAGTAGCTCTCACAGAGCTGCTGTGGACGGTGAGCATGCATAACCTCTAACACTATGCCACTGTGGACTTCTACGATTCCCAGGAAGTTGCCACCATAAACAGCTGAGAAGCAAATGCAGTCTCTGCCATTGTGTAGAAAATGAATATGGGGTTTTTTTGGTTGTTTTTTTTTTTTTTGCAATATGCAGGTGTGCTAACTAACATTAAAAAGTAAGTTGCGTGTAACAGAACACAGCTTATGACTGATCAGCACAGCTGGAGTAAGCCACATATTCCAGCAGAAAATCAAAGTTTATTAGGAAAAATATAGACAAAGAGAAAAGTACTGTGATGCTGGATGGAAGAGAAAGGAAGAGAGAGAAACAGTAGCAACAACAAAAGAAACACACTTTAAAAATTAAGAGTTTTCTCATTTTCATTTTGAGACAGAAATATCTTTTCTTTTTTTTTTCTTTTTCTTTTTTTTCTTTCATGTCATTTCTTATTATGGTGATTAAGGTGAAGTATCTATTCAAATTAGGTGATACAGTATGTTTGCTTCATGCATCTTTTTGGTAGAAAGTATATGTGCACTTTTATTACATAATTCTGACAATTGTTCAAATTCCTTGTAGAATTAAAACTTATTCCAAAGTCTGCCAACACTAAAATTTGCAAAATTATTTATCTTCCTATCTTTTTTGTGGGTGGGTTTTGATTTTCTTACTGGGACAAATATGAATTAAATAACCTTGTTAAAAAATAGTCTTGTCTAAAAAGAGAGAAAAATAGGGTAAGAAAAACCCTGATGCAAGAGCATCAGAAATCTAAGTGGCCAGTTCCACAGCTTCTTCTTGTGTCAAATATCTATCTGAGCAGCTGAACTTTTCTCTGGGGGTGTCAGGACACCACAGACCTTGAGGATGGGATGAGAGGAGGCTTGTTAAGCTGGTCAAGACTCCTCAGCTACCTCTGAGGATTTGCTCATTTGCCCTTGAATCAAGGGTCTCTGACAGGTGATAGAAGTAAATCTTGGATTGGAAGATATTCTCTGTCAGCCCCCTCGACAGTTTGTGTTACAGTAGGGAATTATTTAAGCCATTTAGACCATTTTTGATACCTATCCCTTTCAAAGCTGACTGTAATTTGCTTTGGCATTCTGCTCAGGGAAAATTGTGTCAAGTGGGGACACAGAAGAAAAAATACAGGTACAAAGAGCTAAGAACTGATATAAAGTTGTGCACTGGATGAAAATGCAAGGGAACCCATGCAAGTGCAACAGTGCAGGCAAAGGTGGATTGTGTCATTCTCCTTGAAACAAATAGAAGCTACAGATAATTTTTCTGCTAAAGAATCATCTATGATTGTTTGTGCCACAGAGGCAGATAAATGCCAAAAAGATAGATCCCTCTGCCACTGAGATACTGTCCTGTATAGTATAAAGTTAATAGCAAAGTAATAACGACTCTCCAGTCCTGACATAAAATATAAAGTTATGCCTGCTAGATGCAAGCTTTGTGATCTATAACCTGTGAATCCCTATGATCACAGCACAAAAGGCCTTGCCATATTGGCAAAAGAAGGGCAAAATGCCATCCAGGATGCAGACAGGTTTTCATGAGGAGCATACCATTTTTGCAGCATTACTACAGACAACCAAGAAATACTTTTTTTTTTTTTTTTATGGTTTGTGACCTATTGATACAAACCCATACGTATATAACCTATGATAAAGACATTTCTAATAAACCACATCTGCGCTTTCATAATGGGCAAACAGAAGAAGAGTAAGACAACAATATCCATTTCTTCCACTTTCCATGCTGAAATCTTTGTTTACCATCTGTGTGCCTGCACTGACGATGAGTCCTACACATGGACACAATTCCAGTGTATCATTGCGGGTCATGAAAAACCAAAGGATAGTTCCCATCCAATTGAAAACAATGATTTCTTTCTACTTACAAAAAAATAAAAAATAAAATAAAATAAAATAAATAAAAAAATTAAAAAATCACTTTCATTCCAAACCCAGACCTGCTAAACTTAGTCAATGTGAAAATTCTTCAAAGTTCCAGAAAAAACAGGAACCATTTTTTATAACTGAAGCATACAACTTTACTCCAGGGGTTGCAATTGCTCGTTGCCATTCATGGAATGTATTAACACAAAACCTATAAACATAACAAAACATTTTAATAACACAAACATGCCACAGTGAATGGGAACTGACTGTGGTAGTACTGTCAGTATTATGCATTCTTTATTATCAGAAAAAAAATTCTAAAGTATGATTCCTAGTTAGAATTACAGACAAAATTTGGCCTTCTATATTTTTTATAGAGAGAGCAAATCCACTTAAAGGTATTTCCAGATAGCATGGCAAAACCCCACCTTTCTGTGAGCATCAGATTTCCCTCCAAATATGGTTGCCTTAATAAACTGAAAACAGGATAAAAAGAATGGCTTCAGGCTCTCAAGAAAGAGAGTAGCTGCTCTCCAGGAAATTATGCATTTTGATGGTATATGTCCTGAATCCAGATTAGTTTATTCAGGGACATAATAAAATCTCCCACAGAGATTCCTTTGCAAAACCCATGGAAAATTCATGATGTAACAACTACAGCTTCTCATTTGTTAGCCATTTCTTTCCGCTGTCCTTTAGACAATGGTCACTTAACTCACGCAGCAATTCATGATACTACATTATCCTCATGCTATTCAGTAAAACAAGAACTACAGTGGTTTAAGCAGTGATGTTCCTGTCTCTGTTTGAACAAAATACTCAAATAATCAAACATTTACTAGTAACTGCTAAAAACCACAATTAAGGTAAAATGTATTAATAAATGTTTAATACTTGCGCTTCCTCTGGTCTTCTGAAGCTAAGATCCAATTTAATTTTATCATATATTAAATTTTTATAACCAGGTGATAGGAAAGCTTTACTCATTCTGGGGATAAATCCTGCTTTACATGCTAAGCATGTGATAACTTTTGAAGTTGCAGTTATTAATTACAAACTATCTTAAAATTACAAAAGGACAACTGAAACAACACTAGCTTTCAACTATGTCTCAGTCCAAAATAATGGATTAATCTATATGTAGTCTTAAATTTTCATTCAGGGGTGTTCTAGCAGACTCTTGCAAAATCTTCACAGTAGGGCCTTGAAAAAAAATATCAGGATACTTAGCATTCATTTAAAGAAAAAAGGCAGTCTTTACAATTTTACCTTTCTTAGGAAAAACAACAAAAAATCCCCCCCCCCCCCCCAAAAGCAGTTCCTCAGACTCACAGCGACGCAGATCTTCGACACACAGATTTTACAGAAACAACAACAAAAAAGTAAAGTAAACAATGAACCGCTGTATTATTTGTGCTGTAATGTGCCACTCCACTTGCTTTACTCCCCAGCGCAGAGAAAATACAGCAAGGAGTAAAGGCAGCCTTACTGACCTGTGTGTTGCCTCCGATGCTTGGTGAGGGCATGACGCGTCCCGCCGGCAAAGCCACAAAGGTCACAGAGGAATGACTTCTCGCCTGTTGCAACAATAAACAGATGAGGGACTGCGGAGGTCACAGATCATTAAAACATATCTATCAAGGCTTTCAGGGTTACTAATTCCTCCAATCAAATGTTTCCATGTAAATATGTCAAATGGGAATGAAATTACCACTGCGGTTTATTGACTGTGATAAAATCTGAAAAGCACCACTGAACATAATTACATACTTGTCAGACCCATAAAAATTAGCTTTATTATCAATGGAATGGTTTTGTACAACTTCATTTCTGTTAGATGTCTTCCAGATGGGGCTGCTTTATGCACTTGAACAGTTTTTATGCATATCCTGATTTTTTACAATTCCCATACATCTGGCCTTTCTGTGCTGAGTAAAGATTGCCTGGAAAAAAAAGTTAATATACTGTATATATGATTCTGGTTAAATAAAATATATTGAATTTACAAACAAATTAAGGATACTGAGAAATTTTAAGCAGAGTAGATCACAGTCATCTTTAGTTACCTTCTATTTATTAATAAGTATTAAATTATTTTCTTGGATATATTGAAAAGCCCAGGCAACAATAAAAGCCACATTATTCAGTACCAGTGGCAATTCAGTACCATTTCTGTTTCTAAAGTTTTCATGACATAAAGAAAACAGGTCTGGGGATTGCTGCTGAAATTGCAGCACAACTCATACTGTTCATCTTCAAATGATAATTCTTCATTCCAAACCTCTGCAACAATTTGAGAGATCTTGGCAAGCTCACTCCTCATTAAAAGTATGTAAATGCTCTGTTTTTAGTTTAGGGTTTTTTCCCTTTTTGTTTTTCTTTTTCTTTTTCTTTTTCTTTTACAGAGGATAAGATTTTTCCTTGTTGGCTATAAATTCAGCCTACCATTTCACAGGAATATTTTTATTGAGTATGTATTTACATGCAAGGCAATTTCATCCCATTAAGGCCACGTGGTGTATCACTGTGGGTTTACCTTGCTAGCCTCAGATGCGGACTCAGTAACCTCAGATAAGATTGAAATTTTAAAAATATTTTTCAGAAGACATTCACATTAGTCATTTGGAGCCAAATTGTCTCCTCTCACAGCAACACTTGAGAAGGGACTGATGGGGCAATGACGCTGAACTCATTCCTTCAAATTCTTCCCTGTGGGGAAGGAAATTCAGTTCAGTTCCTATAAAAGATGACTGGTTTAAAGGGCCAGGTGTCAAATTGCCAAGTCCTCCTCGTGTGTAGATAGAGGGGCTGGAAACCTCCACGTCATTTATTCCCAGCCATGCTAATACACAGACTTTCTGGAAAGCACCGTGTCCCAGTTAACTTCAGGTGGTATTAACGTAAGCAAGATTCCATCTCAGGAGTGAGTCAGCTCCCCGGGGACACAGCAGGGACCAACCTCTCTCCCCATCCCTGACCCTGGCCCTGAGAAACCAACTCCCCACCAGAGCCAGTGCAGCACAGGGGTCCTGGGCAAGTCCTTCCAGATTTCCAAGGCAGCCCAAACCCTGCCACTAAAATGGGATCTTAAAACCTCTACCAGTTAGATAGGCTATGAAATGAGATTGGCACACATTCAGTTCTGCTTCAGAATAAAGCAAACTATGTATTGTTGTTCTACAAACCAGACCCAAGTTGGATCGTGAAAATCACACACTGAAATTCTATAGGCTTTTGGGCTTTTCAGAAAATTTTGTTCACTGATGAGAGTATCCCAAGACAATATGTAAGGTACAAAATATTTCTGATACCTCCTGTCGGGAGCCAGTTCTGTGACCATAATTGAGTAAAACCCAACACAGGAAAAGCAGAATGAAAACCCATACTAACAATCTCTATCTGTTTAACTTGAAAAATGCTTCCATGTTAAATGATATAACAAAGTCTGAACTTTGCTGTAAAATGTTCGTACATAATATTATTACTGAGGCAGTACATGATTGTTACAACAGGGATTTCTGCATAATCTCTTCCCTTTGTTTTTTCTTCTTTTTTTTTTTTTTCCTTTGCTAATCAGATCTTCACTATGAAGCACTTCAGTTCATCAAAATATCAAAGAAAAGGAATGGAAGGACTATACGCAATGCTTAATTATAATTAAATATTAATTTAATTAATTAATCGATTTTACGCATAAATCTTTCTAACTAGCTCTAATGCCTAACACCCCTCCATAAAATTCACACTCTTAAGTTAAATGCTGTTCCATGCCTACCAAGAAATTGTTCATCATCTATATATTGTCATAAATTAGCTCATGTTGTGTTTAACATCTCAGAGCAGATTTCAGTACGGCCTGCAGCTTCTCACACTAATGAGGACACACAGTACCCATAGCATCTTTGTAAGTTTATGAATTTACCATGTATTTTATATTTGGGCTCTTGGAACTGCTCTTTGAGCGCCAGAAAAATGACTCAAAAGCAAACAGTACCTTTCAAACAGGGAAATTGACCCAACCCATAAAATGATTTGCCAGTTAAATGTTCCACACTCCTCTAGGTCTGATCTGGGAGCTCTCATGCAGGCAGAGCACTTGAGGAAGTCACTGAAACTCTGGATCTGAAAACACCAGAGTGAAAGAGATTTGGCACTTGTGTTTCGATCCTCAGAAAGGAGCTGATGCATTTATTTCCTGCAACATTCATTTTCAGACGCATTAACAAAATAATTACCTTGTGTATGTATGTGTCATGGTATAT
>NW_024962263.1:34951300-34961300 GCF_019238085.1 Lagopus leucura
CAGCAGTGCTGCTGATGTCTTGATATTTTGGATACACCCACACTTAGTAAATGCCCTTTTAATCATTTTCTTGAAAGCAGGGGTAGCAGTATGGCCAGTTGCCGCAAACTAGTTGGTAACAGCAGTAGAGTGCACTTTACGAAGAGTATAAATGCATATATACAGAGAATATAAATGAATGTATCCATCCAGAGTTTAACTAAGAATGATTTTTTTTTTTTCCATTCCTCTGTATTATTGGATCATTCAACACACCAAATGGCGCTGCTCTACAAGCATTTCCCAGAGGAAAAGGCTTTTCACTGTCAGAATACTTTTCACATCATTTTCATAAACAGATTTTTTTCCCATTTGGAAACTAACCCCTACGCCTGAGCTCATGTTTCCTCACTGAACAACTAATAACAACAAAATTAACTAATTCAAAATTGTTGTGAAAATACTAGCTTTCATGTAATCCAACAGGGCCAGCATAAACTTCTGCCACCGTTCATAAAAAGGACAACAGCTACTTTTAACATGGACCAATGGAGGAATCAGGAACTACATTAGATTTCACAAAAAGTTGCTGATGACACAAGAAACCAAATATATCCCAGGTTAAACTTACATTTCTGGATGAAAGCATATACTGGAATTCATCGGCTCCTGCCCTGTCTACCTTTACTTAGCTTTTCCCACCCATACATTCAGTCACCTTTTTATTAAAGTCCTCCATCTTAGGACTCATTTTTGCTATCTGCCTTGCTGCTACTGCTGCCTAAAACTTTCTACACAGAAACACAGCTTCCTACCCCTGCTCTTGACTCATAATACTCATATTGACAAACGGACAAATTGCCAACAGGGAAATCTCAATGAAAAAATAAATTCTATTTAAGAATCCATTTTATATAAAATCAAGATGCGTGTTCTTTCCTCTTTCTCAAGACCACGCATCTTCAAGGTATGGTTACACAAGAACTGTGTGTTTTCAAAGTAGTATTTATGCATTACAAGCTAATTGACCTAAGGCCATCAAATCTGATTGAAAATTGCATTTTCAGGACCTGAATCACTCAAAATTACCAAGGGAAGCAGGGAAAGGGCTTTATAAACTTCATAGCAAGCTTTCAGCACTGAATCCAGACAGCTATTAGCTCAAATATTATCATACAAAGTCTATGCAACGATACAATCTCATACTGATCCTACCACATCTTCCTAATAAGCACTTTACCAGAAAGATAAACTTGCTAAATGATAGGTACATAGAAAGGAAATATTCTCACCTTTAAAGCCTTTAAACTATTTAAGGAGATAAGCAAAGCAGTATTTAAGGAGTTGAACTTGGCAGTAATGTGGAAAGTAGTGCAATGCATCAGAAAGCAACACTGAATTGTGTGCCATGTGTGCCATTTCTGCAGATTGCCAACGCTAGACTATGTCCTTAACTTGCAATCTCAGTTCCACTAAGATAATATGTTTATCTAAGTTCTCCAAACAAGTAACGTCTACTTAGCTTTATTCTGGTTGCTCACAACTTGTGGAATATATATACATGTAATTTCACCACTGAACTGTACCTGTTGCTTTTAAAAAAGTATCTGTAAATGATTAACAAAAGATGTTGGAACATGCAGTTC
This sequence comes from Lagopus leucura, assembly GCF_019238085.1. Classification (NCBI taxonomy): domain Eukaryota; kingdom Metazoa; phylum Chordata; class Aves; order Galliformes; family Phasianidae; genus Lagopus; species Lagopus leucura. The sequence goes on from NW_024962263.1 coordinate 34,952,926, forward strand.
TCTGCTGAAAAAGATACTTGTGTGAAAAAATAGCAGAAAAACAAATGCATCTCAGAAAACTGAGCAGTGTGTGAGGTAACATATAACATCCTTGAAAAAAAAAAAGTATGGTACATTCAACCGATGCATCAGAATGGATACAAATGTCTGTCATATTCTGCTAAGTCTCTCAGAAATGACATCAAGGGCTTCTGCATTTATCAGCACTTGAGTATCTTCAGTTTCGTGGGGAAAAAAAAAAGTGTTTTCGCAACTGCCATCACCTGAACTCAGCCTGAAATAAGATTGTTCTGTGACTTGTGCATCAGCAATAGGTTACACTCGTCAATTCCTGACCTTTGCTACAGCTTTGAAATACCACCAATTTCAAATGTACCTGTCCTAACACACTGAGCTGAGTGCCTTGTTTCACAGAAGTGACTAAGCTGGCCCACTGCCTTCAACACAGAGGCATAGCAGAGGGAAATGTAGGCCTGAAGTTACTGGTTGGTGAACAAGTGCAGGGGTGAAATAAGAGCAGACACTTGCAGCTTCTGTATTTCTGCCCTCTCTCCAGTACAGTATGAGGTAAAACACTGTCAAAGTTTAGTCTTGTTTTTACAAGCTTTGCTGCCTCTGAAAACTATCATTTACTCTGTTGAGACACCAGATCTTTAACAACATTGCTTTTCAGAGCAAAATCTCCCTTTATATCTCTATCTCCCGAAATAAAAATGTTTTGAAACACAATCAAGTATAAGTGAAGTGGGACTGAAGGTTACTTCTGTGGGGAGAACAGCCTTGTGAGCCAGTTGAAAGATGTGATGCAACCACCAGGCACAGCCTTGTGATTCCCATTTTATTCATTAAGGCATAATGGAAAGTTTAAAATTTATCATCTTCCACAGTTATAATATTCTGTCAATTTTGTAGCATTAATCTTGCTGCTGAGCTTTTTATAACATACAATCACTTAAAATAGTGTCACAGCCTACTGTTTAATGCACATAAAGGTACGTTTCATTAACACTACTCTATGAGGTTTTACTAGGACAAATATATAATTTAGAAAAAAACCTGAACATCTGTATATAAGAGTACTTCAAAATCTTTGATGCCAATAAAACGTAAGAGCTGCATTTGAACACCTTTATTTTTTTATTTATCTACAGGATTCTAGAACACAGCGCTGGGGTAAAAACCTCCCAGATTTGCACAATCTAATGGAACAGTTCTTAAAAGCAAGCAACTTTTTCTTCTTCCACCCTTCCCCCTCTTCCCCCCATCCCCCCCCCCCCCAGTTCCATTACCTTTGATCAGCTCCCCACAGTAAATTTCGCATTTGTGACTATAGTGCATACTACCTAATCACTAACATTTTTACCTGAGGAAAGTTTGGTTTGCTCTAAACACATTCTGGGTAAGTTTATTCCAGAAAATCTCATGGATTTGTATTAGATTCTGAGGGAAGAAAAAAAGGATGGAAGCATTTGAATTCTGTAGAAGAAAATAAATCACTTGACCAAACGCTCCACAGGGTATTTTACATAAACACAAGTAGCTTGTGGAATTCAGGCACAGGAAGAACAGAGAAGAAAAATGGAACTGTAATTCAATCTATAAATTAGACAGAATGGGACTCATCCATATGTTTTTAAACATAGGTCCTTAATTTTTAGGAATAATAGATTGTCATAGATTTAGATGATCAGACTCAAACCACTAGGATGAGTGGGAATGCAATAAGTTCTGATATCAAACCTTGGCGCATTTTTCAGGAAGCAGAGGCACAACATGTATGCTCCAAAGGTTGTAGTGAAATTTGCATCCTTGGGACAGCTCCCAGTAACCAGCATCATCAGAATAAATACATACTGACATCCAATACATTCAACGCACAGTCTGGTAGATGCTTGACAGAAAATAAGACTTATTAATTGTGAGCTAAACCTTATCATCATTTCTCAACAAAACAACCATTCACTTAAAAGTTATCTATTTTTCTCATGCACGTTTACAGAAGCAGCCTACTAGCTTCAATGTATATTAAGGTAACGGGTTAAGCTTTGAGCAGATATTTCCCATGAAAAATTTCCTTTTTGGGATGTAGACCTGACTTTAAGAATCAAAGCTAACCAAAACATATCCCTTTCAGGCTTCTGAGTACCTCTGAGTTCAAGTGCATGTGATTTTAAAACACAAATAAAACTCATCTCCACACACTCATCAAGGGCTGGAAAAGAGCAGCATAGCATGCCTTTGGACATTTGCAATCAGCTAATTTCACAATTCTCACATTTCTTATTTTTCTGTCATGTTAAATTATCCTATCCTTTGCATCCAAAATAACCCAACAGCATTTAATGTCAAAATACCAGAAGATACTCTGTCCCACAATTAACTTCCAAGCATATTAAAATATTTATTAAAAAATACATTGTTTGAAACTCTAGAGGTCTCTCAAAAGTGATGAAAACTACTCTTCTGCTAACAAAACAAAGGAAACACAATGAGTTTAATTTAGGTCACAATGACATCAGAAAGGTTTATTTATTGCCAGCTTTGTTGCATCCAACAAAGCTTTAATCTGTGACATGCTGAAGCTTGTAAAACAGCAAAGTGGTATGGTATCAGAGAAACTACACCATGCCATACATTTCTAAAAATGTCTGGTGTCAAGCACATTACACTCAGCAACATCATCAAGAAGAAAGAGGAGGGATTTTCAGAGGTTGTTTTGTGTTTTCAGTTCACATTTACAGCTGAACAGCCTGTGAAAATTCCTATAAAGACTTCACATACTGACAGCTGTTTTTATGTAGTCAGAGATGATGAGAAAACAATGTTTTTAAGAAGCTGAAAATCAGGGCAGACCTTAGGTTTTACAAAGGAAAAGGGTGAGAATCGAGGCTTTTGCTTCTGTAAACTGCTGAGCTCATCTAGTACCAGAAAGCTGCATCTCAGTAGAGCAGAATGTTGGGAAAATTGGAAGATTTCAGTACTTCTAGGACAAAAACTATTTTACTTGTTTGTTCAAGCTGAGGTTTCATCAGGTGTTGTGGGAAAATAAGGAGCACAGTGGCTGAGGAATCAGAAATTCCACATTTTTGAGAGGAGCGTACTTGTGGGGTTTTGGGTACTCCTTATCCAATCATATCTGGCTGATCCCCCTGCAGCCCTACATCTTTTGGAAGCATCACAGGGCCATTACAGACAGATTAACAGAGACTGGGGAAATAGGCTGGCCCCAGGGACAGGGGGCCACTGAGAATGTGACCAACAGAAAGTTTTTTTACAACAGCTGCACCTGCCTAAGAAAAGGTTCCTATTAATTCAAGGCAAAAAATTTTGGAAAGTATAGTGAATATATATTTATAATTCAGCTATTTCTTAATTACATTTAACATATGGTACCATGCCTCAGACTTCCTCTATTCTCAGAGTTACCTAAACCCACATGCCAGCAATAGCTCATATCTGGTGGGTAAATTTAACCTGAGTTCATGTACCAACAGGAAAAGTTCACCTGCTTGTGAGAAGGCCGGATCTCACTGTTTGTTTGTAAACCTCCCCAGCGTGAGCTAATTCTAATACAGAGTCATTACAATATAACCTTCTGTTGCAATGCTTATAAATAGATAAACAAACACTTGGATTTTGAAAACTTCCCTTTTAAGGTATTCTCTAAAAAAAAAAAAAAGAAAAAAAAAAAGAAAAAATAGAAGATCTCTTAAATAGAGGTTTGCAGAATTCTCGCAAGTTTTGTGTTTTCGTATTTGTTTGGTTCTGGCTTTAAATCATACTGCTCAGTTAAAGGGGTATATTAAAGAAAAGAAAATATTTAAACCTGGATTTTAAAAAACCCAACAATTTATTTTTTTATTCAATTGGTGACTTTTTTCTTTAATCTTTGCTGCTTTTAATTTAGTCTCACATGAAATCATATTGAATAAAATAAACCTGTCACTTATAACAAAATTCAAAAAGAAAACCAGAAAATCCCCTAAAGGAAAACTAAGACTATATGCTGAAAATAACACAGCACAGACTTGATAAAATTTTTAAACAAGGAAAATGGTTATACGCCTCTTGTTTAATCTCTGGGGTTGATAACTCCCTATAGATTGGTTTCTACAAAGTTACTTATTTTGTTATTGTATTTAGAAAAATATCTTTACAGTCCTTTAAGAGAATAACTGTTGTTTTGTGATTTTAATGCATTCTAGGAATAAGAGCCCACAGTTGTCACAGCAGAGCAATACCAACTTACAGTATGATTCTACTGACATCAGTAAAATATCAGACAAACTCAGTTTGACTTAAATCAGCTATAAGCACTATTTTTTTCTAAACCTAATATTATTATAATGCAATTTTTCATTATTAGTCCAATTCAACTTGTATTGAAGTCAATGAGATTATGCTGAGTTCTATAACTATTAGATCAGGCTCTGTGATGATGCTATAGCTACGACAAAATGAGTCTTGTCAAAAGGACTAAGATAAAGAATATCAAGCTGATATTGTTAACAAATTAGTAGTCTATTAAAACAGAGTTTCCAAATTCTCATTTACTTTTCATCTGTTTGTTTATTGCATCTCAGCTCATATAATCAAAGTAACCACTCTTTTTCATTTTACATGAGTGGTTTCAGTCAATTTTCTTTTTAGGGTTCTTTTCACAGATACAACATTCAGAACAGCTTACCAGCAACACCAGAAGAAGTAAAAGAACTGAAGTAAAATACATGCCTTAAAATTTTGCTTATATTGCACCAAGGGGAAGATATTATACTGACTTTAAAAGATTTTACAGCACTCGTACAAAATGCAAAGTTTAACCCTGGTCAGCTTATCAAGACCTCTCTGAAACCGGGTTGCGCAAGGTTTTATTTTGTGAGTTAGGCAAAATACCACAGGACTCAGTTGGCATTAAGGTTGACTTAGTATTATTTTGATAACAGTGGAACCACAATACAGCGCGAGATGCTAAGACTGATATAATTGTTTTAATAATAACATGCAAAATGTTGCACATGTGAAATAGAAGAATTGAGAGCAAAGAGGAATATTATACGTCTGAGAAAATAATGAATATCTTGCTAAAATTCATGGTCTTCTTAATACCACACATTTTGCTAACATGCCAAGTGATATTCAGAGTGCTGTGGTGAGTCCTAAATCATATATATTCTATCTACTGCAAAAATTGCACATTTAAAAATAATTAAAGCCAATATGTCTAAACCACAGCATACAAACTGATGCACAATCTCATTAAAATACACTAAGATTTCTGTAGAAAATGTCTCTGCATTCAACAGCAAAAAAATGTCTGGTGGAGAGTACTACAGTATTTATCACTATTGTAATGCAATGTTTATCACTAATGTGCCAGCAGAAACCTTCTTCTCAGAAGGTGAACTCTTTGAAATTAAACAGAAATTAGCACATGGAAAGTGCTTAATTGTTGTTCAGTTCCTCTTTTTCAAAGGAAGAGGTGTGTAACATTATCAAGATATGCATGTATTTTTAATTAAGATACTATCATTCAAGGCTGTGATTCCTAAGCCAATTTACTAGTTCAAAATGCAGCTCTCCTTCTAAATATAAACTCAAGAGAAGCAGAGTATTGTTGCACAAATTATTATGCTCTTAGCAGCTGTTCTTTTATGATCTCTATCATTTTGGAAACAATAGGAACATGAACAATTTACTTTCTGCACAGAAATGTATTCTTCTGCCAGGTACGTTCTCTCAATAGGTCAAGTTTCTGTTTCATCTCACCTTTTTGTGACCTGCAGATTAATTTTCTCAAGATTTTGCCTGTGAATTCTAAAGACATTTCATTATTATTTTTAAATAACTGGCACTACCTACTTAAAAAAATATATGTGCAACAGAAATTGCAAGAACAGTAGCGTCCAGATCCAAGTATTTCCATTTTGTATGGTTTCATCTTAAATCTTCAGATTGACAAAACAGTAGATTTTCAGTACAGCAGGTTACTTTTATTAAACTACATTTCAGATGTATTTCAATCATATTTTATTACCCTTTAAAATTAAATGAAATCAGAAGATTTAGGAGATTAAATGCCATTAAAAAAGATTACGCTATCTTTCCTATTACAGTGTAGTTTTCTTTCCAAGTTTCCCTTTCCAGTCTACCCATATCAAAATATATCCCTGCCACCAACAAAATTGTATTTGGTAAATTTAGATAATAGATCACATATTATTGGCTAGAGAACAGATCTGAAAGCATTCCTGAATAGTATTTTCCAAGATACAAACACTGTATGGTCAACCACCCAAAATTAGGATATTTTCAATGATGAAACAGCAGCAAATGACATTGTCATCAGTGATAAACCATTATCAGCCTCTTCAACCTTTAGAAATAAGTCTTATCCTCAATATGGTGACAGTGAAACTAACATATGTACCCAGAATATGTGCATGTGTGCTTCTCCTTCCAGGAAGACTGCTCAGCTACTGCTAATAACATACCAAATTTTCACACTGAATTTTGAAGGACTCTTATTTCTAGACATTTTTCCAAGCTGTAAGAGTGTGGGTGCTGAACACACTTGCTCTCCTTATCCTAGGGTGTTGTCTGCTCTTTTAGCTGGAAGCAAACCTCTAGTAAATTCTTATTTATCTCCTTGCCAATCAAGACGTGAATGAGTGACAGTAACAGAGCCTTATCTAGGACTCCTGTCTGCTGTGCATTCTGCTAAATGATGTCATCGCTCTAGCAAAAGAAAATAAGCAGATTATTACAGTGACTAGAAGCAAACTAAACATTTGGATTTTTGCATGGACAGATTTACACACTGTCTGTCAGATAAAGCACAGTTTGCCTGCTGCTTACACAACAAGAATGTGCCTGACAGCTTCTTCCCAGCTTTAGTATCTGATTACATAAATAGGCCATTCCCCACCATTCCTGAAGACTGACAGTCTGTCTTGGTTTAAAGAGCAATTTCTGACTATCAGCCTTTCTGTCTTGCACACTGGTCTGATTATCATCAGGGCACTTCCTGGAGGTCCAATCAGTTGTGGCTTCTCTCGAACTCAGAATGTTGCAAAACTTGTAGCCACAAGAGTATAAATTAACAAAAAAAAAAAAAAAAAAAAAAAAAAGCAAGCCCATTAAAAAATTACCAGCAGTGATTCTAAATTTGCATCCCTCATTGCAGAGTAAACTCTCTCTGACTTCTCTGAGCATTTAGATAAAGATTTCAGATGATTGCTATTTTCAGGGAACACAAAAAAAAAGAAAGATAAAAAACGGAAAAATCAAAGAGAAAGAACAAACACCTGTCCACCAATGAGTAACAGTAATCTATCCCCCACCATAAAAAGGCACCTTCTTCATGATTACGACTCAGGAATTCATATAGCTGCTCCACTGTCCAAGTTTGCAGTTGTACTCCCAAATTAAACTTGAAAACTGTCATATAAAGGATCTTCATAACCTTATAGTGGTCTTTTTTGTTTGTTTTTCTGTATTAACTTTGCAACTGTTAGTCTTTTTTAATAATTCTACTTTTTGAAATCATACTTCAATAAAACTGTGTTTAAATTAGATGCACTTTACTGTTGCTAGTTGACTCAAATATTTTTAAGGTTTGAGCATGTAAAAGACATTCCATTTTTCACAGCTAAATGTATGCAGGTGTTAATGAACTTCTTAAAAAATGGTTCTGAGCACCAAAAAGAATAAACACATAATAACTCTGCTGTTTACAATGGTAAACAATCACAAGTCACAACCACAATATTGTTCCTAGTTATTTCAGCTATAACTTGCAAGGCTTCATAACCAGACAAACCAGATGAAATATGTTGCTGCAGGTCTGCTCTGATGGATCCCTCTGAAATATCCACATTATTGCTTTTATTTTATTATGTATCACACTTCATAACTGTACACAGCAGAGTACAATAAAAACTGCACTACACTCCTTTAAGTGCTTATTAAATAGGTCAAAAAGTTACCATAACAAATAACTTGCTCTGTGCAGGGTCCATTAATAACACATCTTGTTGGGACTCTAAAACAAACATGGGGGAAAAACAACTGTACAGATGTCTCTATCACGCATTACTACTGCCTAACAGCTTTCACCTACAGAGCGTGGGACTGCTATCGTAGCAATGGTCAATTACTACTGTAAAATAATAGAACTGAATCAAGATCCAAAATTGAGGATGCTACTTTTAGAGTAGGCAAAGGGCAGGAGAGTGCTCTGATCCTACGTGTAAGTTCTTCTGATTTGTGAATACAGAAAATGCTACGAAGCCTAGTACAGATTGGAATCCACATTTTCCTACTGTTAGGAGCCATGAGATCTCGAGTTCTGATTCACCAGCACAAAACATTTTCCT
>NW_024962263.1:34963800-35003800 GCF_019238085.1 Lagopus leucura
GAGGAAAATAATTTACTTTTTGGGATCTTGTCAGATCCTCTGACAAAGTGATAATACAGCACTTCACTGGATTTCTTACATTATGAAAGCTGTATCAAACTGAATGAAAGGGGATTTTAAGATGAATTAAAACTCAAAATTTCTTCTTTCTTCTTCCAGTTACATTTTCTCACATTACTAGCAAATATACATTTAATTTAGGCTGCACTCAAGTTTATGAAATGGAAGAATATTACTGTACTATTAGATATCACTTGAGGGGGAAAAAGACTGCTACTGTCTTTCTGTTCATCTTGAGGTCTTATTAAGCCAAATAAAATCCAGAAGAGAAGATTATAATATAACATTGCATTTTGCATCCAAATATTGCAAAAACAAGTATTAAAAATGGCATTTTTTTAAAATAACAGAAAAACAGAAAAGAAAAACAGACAAAAAAATCTCCCCAGAAAGTTAAAACCTAAAATATATATATATCTTATTTATCAAGCATACCAACTTGCGTATTAAGCACAAGCTCTAAATCAAAGCACAGAGACTTAAGGAAGTCTCCTGTGTAACAAAAATTAAACAGGCTTATTCTGAGAAGTTGCTTCCACTTAAAAAACTTGCTTAAGAGCTGCAGAGGAACAATTTGTAGTCTTTATATGTTATTTCACGCCAGTGATCTGCGTGGCAAGGCAGTCTTTCCTGGATATCAGGCATTAAGAGAGCAAGAGCTATCTACATTTGCCTCAATATGAGCTTTCTCCTCTCAATAATCTCTTTGCAGACTCAGTGGGAGTATTACTACGAGAAGCAAGCTACCTTCATTTTAAAGCGCTGACTTATCAACAGTTAGGGAGACGGCGGGATCATTACCATCCCTATTAGTTATATCAGTGTGAATTTTACTCTCAGAATATCAAGCACTGATTCCTACTTGAGTTCAGCTTCATGTACAGCTTCTTCTCTCTCATTACCACTTGAACTGAGTTTTAAAACAGCACGATGCCATGTAGTTTTTTCATGAATGTTCTAGGTACCACTGGAGAAGAGGACAGACCTTGAATGATGTACTGAAGGCACGCATCAACAAAACACCGTTCCTGTTAGCTAAGGGCAGTGACTGTGAAAGAAGGTACTGAGGACACCTTCTCGTGAAATAATGGAACTGCACATACACAAATATCTTTGCACATATCTTCTACCACAGCAATTTCCTAGGACCACAGTGGACACAGTTCAGATGAACTCAGCTGAGTTCATCTTCCACTCCTATTTCAATCTCTCTGTGCCATTCTTGTAGTAAAAAAAGAAGTGAGAAGCACTGCTTTTAGTCACAAAACAATGAAAAGTACACTCCATAAAGACAAATACTTGCATTACTCCATAGCTACAAGCTCCACTGTAAAGGCTGTTGCAAAGATAAGAGTGCCTGATATGCTGTGCCTTTAACAACCTCCATCCATCTAATTCTTTTGCAAAGAGATGGCAGTTTCATACTTTGCCCTACTAGATTCCAAAAGCAAAGGTTACCAAAAACATTGCTTATATTTCTGTCACTTAACTGCATCAGAGAACAGTTGCACCTGAGTATCTGAGTTGAAATCACAATTCTAATTTAGTTGAACACAAAATCAGCAAACTGAGTAAGCCAAAGAAGGCTCCAAAAAGGCTACAAGAGCACTTGTAAAATAAGCTGTAATTTTTCAAGGAAATCATCCTCAAAAGTATTGACTGCATACTTTATATCTTTAATATTCCCTTTGAAGTTAATATGGCAACAGTTTAGGTAAAGTTTTTAGTACCACTCTGAGAAACTAAAAAAAGATTTCTTCCTGTAGAGCTTAGGTAAGAAAATGAAAACGTACAGAAGTTTTCAACTACATACGCTCGCTTGCTAAGCTGCATAATATGCATCAACTTTAAAATGGTTTCCATTATTGTACAACAGAAGCTGAAGTTCTTGTTCTGATGTACAAGATCATTACAAATTAGACCTTTTCAACTCTTCTCAACAATGACTTTCCACAACACTCATGTTTCAAAAAATACAGAATATAACTTCAGAATGAAAGAGCAGCATGATGCTGATTATGAAATCTTGTACAGGGGATGCTTCAAAAGTAATGCCTCCTACTTTATTATATGGTCCCACAATGTCAGAGGTAGATAATATTGGCATGGCAGTAGAGGCTGAACCTTCCCACCAATATCCCATTATATATTGTTACTATATGACAGATGGCAGAGGAAGGGCTAGTCTGACAAAATGACGTCTGACATGGAAGTGCCTATGGAGCAAAGGTGTGTCACTGGATACCTCCATGAGGCAAAAATTACATCCATTGACATACATTGATGTTTGCTGAATGTTTATGGAGACCAAACAGTGAACACAGTGAGTGATGCATTTCAGCAGAGGTGACAGTGACATGAAAGACAAGCCAGCCACATTTTGGACAGCTATGTACAGCTGTCACACCACAAAATGAAAAGCATCTCGGTCAGTTTATCTGCAAGAATTGGCATATTGGAACACTATTCAGAGCTGAATTATCAGCTTCAGTGCAAGGGAAACAACAGTGGGAACACTAAAATATCACAACATTTGCACTAGGTGAGTTTCCACAAATGCTCAAACAGAAACAGAAAAGGCACTGTATGCAAAGCTGTCAGGACTTACTAAGCCAATAAGAAACTGAAGATGACAGTTCCCTGAATTGCATTGTTACAAGTGATGAGATAGATACAGTTTTACCTCTGTGAGCCAGAGTCAAAAGGGCAGCCCATGGAGTGGCAACATGTGAATCACCAAGAACAAAGTTCAAGATGCAGCCCTCAGTGGGTACAGTGGTATGTGCTGTTTTTTTGGGACAGGAAAAGGGTGATCCTTCAGGATTTTGTGGAACACACACAAACCATCAACTCTGACCACTACATTTCAATCCTGACTGAGCTGAAGGCTTGAACTTCAGAGTCCAGCCAGAGAAGACAACCTTTCTCTTGCAACACAGCAATGCAAGGCCTGATACCAATTGGAAAACTATGTAGCACATTGCCAATTTTGGCTGAACTGTCCTATCACATCCACTGTATGTATAGTCTGGATTTAGCTCCTTCTGACTTCCATCTGTTCAGGTAATGACAGATGGACTGTGTGGGCAACATTTTCCTAGCAATTATGCCATTGAAACAGCTGTCAAACAGGGGGTCACCTCCACTAGTGCAGATTTTCACAAGCATGGCAAAAACGCAGAGCTAATAGTGCTGATTATGTTGAAGAAGAGTGTTTTGTAGCTGAGAATTTGCTCTCTCAAGTAGAGCTATTGTGTTTTCTATCTGTTTTAGTTTCCGTGGAAATAAATGGGAGGCACTACTTTCAGAGTGATCAGATCAAGTATCTGTAATGAGCTGAACAGGTCTGTAGAACATAGTCCCACACCCAAAGCTCTGACTCAGCACTTTCCTCAAGTGTGTGAATGTATGTACAGACAAGTTACAAAAAAAAATCCAGCAAACGGGTACTCAGAAAACTTATCACCTTTTCCCAAAATGGCAAAAATAAACCACTTGATCTATTCAAAGAAGAGGACAGATATTTTTTTCTATTTAAAAAATATGCATATTCCTATGTAAAACTCATAATGTACAGAACATGAGCTTGTAAGTATTCAGCTCCAAGGTAGTCTGGAAGGTCATGAAGGACAGCATTAAGCCGTTAGAGATGAGATTATTTTGGTAAAGTTTTTAAGTTTCTCATCACACTAAAAACACAGTATTAATACTCATTTCTTTTTGTTTTTCTTTCTTTCCTCTCAGGTGTAGGTTCTTTATATGGAAGTATAATACTCACAGAATCACAGAATTGTAGGGGTTGGAAGGGACCCCCAGAGATCATGGAGTCCAACCCCCCTGCCAAAGCAGGTTCCCTACAGTAGGTAGCACAGGTAGGCATCCAGGCAGGTCTTGAACATCTCCAGAGAAGGAGACTCCACCACCTCCCTGGGCAGCCTGTTCCAGTGCTCCGTCACCTCACTGTAAAGAAGTTCTTGTGCATGTTTGTGCGGAACTTCCTATGCTGCAGTTTCCGGCCGTTTCCCCTTGTCCTGTCTCCACTCACCACTGAAAAGAGTCCGGCCTCGCCATTCTGCCCCCCACACCTTAGATATTTATAGACCTGGATCAGGTCCAGTGTCAGTCTTCTTTTCTCAAGGCTGAACAGACCCAGTTCACTCAGCCTTTCCTCATAGGGGAGATGCTCCAAGCCCTTCACCATCTTCGTGGCCCCCCGCTGGACTCTTTCCAAGAGATCCCTGTCTTTTTTGTACTGGGGAGCCCAGAACTGGACGCAGTACTCCAGATGAGGTCTTACCAGGGCAGAGTAGAGGGGGAGGATCACCTCCTTTGACCTGCTGGCCACGCTCTTTTTAATGCACCCCAGTAAGCCATTGGCCTTTTTGGCCACAAGGGCACACTGCTGGCTCATGGCCAACCTGTCATCCACCAGGACACCCAGGTCCCTCTCCGCAGAGCTCCTCTCCAGCAGGTCATCCCCCAACCTGTACTGGTGCATGCAATTATTCCTCCCCAGATGCAAGACAACTCACCAGTGCTCAGATTGGTGAGGAAAATTATATATGCCTACCCAAAAAAACAAAGACGAAAAAAATGGGTATCCTCATAAGAATTATTTTCCAAAAAAGCATACGCAGATTAAGTAATTAAAATAGGTAGCTAACTATTATCAAACCATGAATTTGCACTGTAGCCTTTTTTCTTCCATGTATTTTGTATGCATGTTCATAACAAAGTTACATTTCCTCTATAATGTTTGATGTAGAAGCATAAGGTATGATGTTATTGCTATACAGTTACTTGAAAAGATGCTAAGAAAAAAAAAAAGGTTGTGTTGAAAACATTCTGCAACAATGTCCTTAAGTAGACCCAGTTTTAGCCAAGTTGATAACCAAGTTTGAATATCTCACCAGATACTATTTATTCTAGATAATTAAAAACAATAATATGTAATAATATTTACAAGCTAATGTTACTTAAGAAGAATAAATACAACGAAAGTCAAATGTAAAAATATTGGTAGACTGTAAGACCACAAGCCTGTGGAGCTTTTGAAGCTGAATGGCTAACAGGTGTATAAACAATCCCCATGCATGTAGCAATACCCATAATTTTATCACTTTGATTTAGAACAAATTATGAGTATGGACAAGAATACTGTTGCACTGTATGATCTTTAATGGTTGTTAATGACATCTGACCAAAAAATGATTCACACATCATATTAGGGAACAACTTGGGAGGAAGGGGGTGGAACCTACAAAACTACAGACCGAATTCAAGTCCGTATCAACATCAGAAAGGACATTTCTGTAAGCAACCAAAAGTGTGAAAAGATGAAATCAGCATGCAATTTCACAAATCCAATAATAGGACAACAAAGATCAACACAGATTAGCCAGTAAAAATAAGTGAAGCCAAAAGTCAAGGATTCCAATTGATGTGAAGAAAATATAGCCAGAAGTGGCTCAGCACATCCTATCCAAAGATAGTTAGAAGCTAAGACTAACAAGAGGATGTGCCTGGACTCACGGGCATTATCTATGTGATTTTTGCTAAGAGGAAGATCACAGAGCACAGCACAGCAGAACAACTCCTAAAAATGCTGTTTTAATTCAACATGCTCCTGAAACAAAAATATCCAGGGGATAAAGGCTGTGAGCAGTAATGTTGTCACTTGACTAGCAAGAGAACCTCATGCCTGATAACTTCAATCTTGTCACTGACAATCACCCTATTAATGCTGTCTTTTAAAATCTATCCAGGGAGATGGATACAAAATCCAGAAAGAGATTAGGAATACAGCTGTCATAACACTGAGTGAATCATTTGAACAAACTCGTATTTCAAGAAATCAGTTATTGTAACTGTGAGGCTGAGCTGGAGAACCTACCCTGATGTCAGTTCTCACAGATGAGCAGGAAAATGTTCTCTCTATGCATAGTCCTGACCCAAGGGATAAACTGGCAAAATGAATAAAATACTTTTCAGGAACGACAGACCTCACATAGAACATTCTGAAATACTCACCTGCTTGAAAGTCCTGCTAGGAAGTTTAGCTTTAGGTACACGTATGTGTATCAAAAAGCTAAGTAAATGGAATACTGATAGAAGACAAGACAAGCTCATTTCGCTGATTGAACTACGTAGGTCACTCCGAAAGTAATGCTTCCTATTTACTTCAAAGGAAACTACAATAGGTACAACGAGCACAAGAACACTGATAGAAAAAATAATCACGGACTAAACACTCTTTTTCAACATACTCACCACCATTAGCTATACATTTTCACCAGTGATGAATAAGATCCTGCCTGCTGCACTCAAAAATATCTGCACTGTTGCTCTCACCACTGCTAAAATGCATCACCCACTGCCTCACAGTTCCCACATCCACTGTTTGGTCTCCATAAACATTTACCAAGTGTCGATTAATGTCAGCGGGTGCCATTTTTTCCACATGGAGGAATTCAAAGACACACCTTCACTTCATACACACTTCCACATCAGATGCTATTTTGTCAGAATGTTTCTCTGCTGTCATCTGTCACATGGCAACAAAATGTAATGGAATTTGGTGGGAAAGTTCAAGCTCTACTACCATACCACCAACATCCACCTCTGATGTCACGGACCAACATAATAAAAAGGAGGCATTACTTTTGAAGCAGTCCTCACAGTATTGTAGTTCACTGTACTGGTATCAGGAGATGAGATTTATTACTATAAAAATAAGAAGTAGACTTCATTATTACCAAATTATTAGTTTATTAACAAAGCTACATTGCACTCCATGTTTTGAAAAATCCCATTCATGATCCAAAGAATCTTGAACAAAAAAACAGCATGAAGCTTTCAGTAGGTAACAACTTTATAACTATTAGGAGCTCCAATTACAACGGCATGGTAACTGTAAAGAATTTTGGCTGGTTAAACTCCAGCAAATTAGATACCTTTGAAATTATGATTTTCATATTAGGTTTTGAATTTGTACATGATAGCAGAGGGTATATGTGGTAGCATACGGTACGTATGATGGTATGATGGTGCTCAAGTCACGAGTTACATCACAGCAAAGTGATTTTGAACTGCTGAACTGCTATCATTTGAAAATTGAGCAGCTAAATAATATTCTTCTAACTGTAACAGCATTTGACTAAACTTACACAATCTGACTGATAATATTGCTACTATATATCACTGATGGGAAGGAAACAAAAGAGCAGCGTAAGGAAAGATAGGTATATCAACACTGAAGTCATCTACTTGGACCAGAACAGAGTAAAAGATCCAACAGATTATAACCTCAAAGTAGCCAGATTCATTATTCCTTGATGACTGCAATGCCATGTGTTGATTTACATTTCTGATGCCGTCTGAACAATTTTCTGGTATTATTGTATTTTGTATAATTTCTTAACTGCTTTAGCTAATACAATTGATGCAATTATAATGATTGCCCAGTCTCTGTATTAGCTAAGAAAAAAAGATTCAAGGAAATCTGAAAAACCTAGGAGAAATCATGGCTTAAATTAGTTAACCACCACGTGTTTTATAATTGGCCCACACAGTTAATAACCATTTATATGAATGTTCACTGATTGCTAGTTAAAGCTACACTATGACAATTATCCACAAGCTGATGGAAGTTCCTGCCCAAACTCAGTGATGTCTAGGGTTAGTTTAATCAAAGAAAGGTTAAGATGAAGCTTTATTTCTTTAGCAATAAGGATTCCTCACCACCCACAACAGCATATATGGAAAACAAATTTTGCTCCCTTGGGCATGAATACCTCCGCTCAATGAACAATGGTTTTCAGCCTGCTAATTGGAGAATGAAGAGGTAAAGGTCATGTGTAAAAACAATAGGGGATATAAAAATAATGCAAACTAAGGAAATTACAGCATTTTCCAATTGTCAGTGTGACAGCTACTAGTGAGAAATAAGGACATCAGACACGTGTGCCCTACTGTGCAGGCTGGGTAACAAGACAGTCTGCAGTCGAGTCTCCTGGCAGTCTGTAAACACGTTTCCTTTCTATGGACAATGGGGCTATGCCCCAACAAAAGTAATAATCTCTTCTAGAATGACGCTGACCTGGAATTTAACTAATCATTTCAACAGGAGGGAACAGGAGGAGAGAGGGGGGAAAAGAAAAAAAACAACAGAAGAAGAAGGCTTTGAATTAGGTCACTGAAGGGCAGCCATTTCAGCCCCTCTTCTGTTTGGAGTAAATGAATTTTAATGTCCTTTTATTTTTGATCATACTTAAGTACTACCATGCTTAGCAGTTTTGTTGGGTGAAAAATAAAAGCAAGGAATCTAGCAAGATTGTGCATCCGATTTGTTTTCCATGAATTAGAATAGACAAATGCAAATTACAGTAAAACATTCACAAAAAAAGTACACGCATGCAAACCATCATTTAACTTTCTGAAAAATGCATGTGCCGATGGTAGTACCCTTCTCTTAATTTAAATGACAGATGCTGATGTTCTTAGTAGTTAGTGTTCAGATTCATTTATTTTTAGATGTTTATACACAGGTTTTAGACCCCATTAAGAGAAGCAACATTTTCACGTGAAATTATACTTATGGAAATTTTAATCAACGTTCCTTCTTCCGCCTGCTCTCTTTTTCCCTGCATCTTGAAAATACATATATATACCTCTGAAAAGCTCCAGACTATGATTTTTTTCAGACTTGCAAAGGGTTGTCATGTTTCAGCTCTTTTCCCCTTACTTACTTGTCCTGTCTTCAGCGTTCTAAGACATGCACTTAAAGGATAATAAAAGAAGACCACATTATGTGTCAAATTAAATGTTGTTGATACTTGCTTTAAGTGTACGTGCACTGACATTCTGTTATGGATCAGCTGCCGGACAATAATACTTGCACATTCCCCGCCTGACAGATTGTTCTGTATTTTGTTTGAGATGCTCTAATGTTTTTGACGACCCATACAAGGCCACACATTTCAGCAAATTTTCCAAATTAATACTGAGACCAGTTTACAATGTTTTCTTCAGTAGCGCTCACTCTTACTGATTGTGTCCTAAATAATAAACCGTGGCCTCGGGCGGTTTTTCTCAGAATGTTTATGATGAGAACTCATTCATCTAAATCTACTGGCCAATGCAATAAAATAAATCAAGAATTTCCAAAAATATAGCAATATTTGTGTTCTCTAGATAATTGATGACTGCAGCTGCGCTAATTAAAACCCATGTGAGTTTCATTAATCTTGGTCACCAGGTCCCTGTACACCGCACCCTGATCACTGCACACTGCCCTTGCGTCACATTCAGGTGAGACTTTCCTTCTAGTTCAAATCTCACGGTATCATTGCTACTTTTTAAAAAACTGAACTATCTTACCATGCATTCACCCGCTGTGCATCTAAGTGATTTAATTCACACCAAGCAAACTCAAAAATGGATTTAAAAGCTTATTTTCAGCAAAATGCTTGCCAATCCTCTGCCAGCCTAATAAGCCAATGAGGTACCGAGAGAGGTAAAGACTCCCTGTAATAAAAAAACAAATAAAAAAAAAAAAACCCAAAAAAACCCCTCTCTATTCATAAGAAAAAAAATGAAACTATGCTTTCTTTAATGTTACTACAGAGGCATTTTGTTTGCATATCTACAATTTTCTCTACTGAAAATCAAAACTACATCTGCACTAGAGAATTTCTAGGTAATAGCTGTATCGTACATATATTTTTCTGTATCAGAGAACATTTTTATAGCTGTAGATATGCTTTGCTTGTTAAAGAAAAAGAAATGTGTCAAAAACTTGTGGTTCAGATAAATATCTGCAGAAATAGCTATAACTAATGTTAATAACTAAGCTGCCTTGCAGATCATAAATACTAGGAAATATAAATAATTCCTAGAGACAACTGCACAATCTATATTTGAGGAAAGGCAACATTTGAACAATCAATCACCTGAAGCCAACACTGTCATAAGCTAAGTTTATGAAAATACTTGTAAACATTTATTAAATGTAAATCCCTCTTCAAAACGTGTGTTGTAGGAGATCCCCATTTTTTTCATGCAATTTGGAGTATGTAATATACAGCAGTTGATGAATATACAAAAGCTTTGCTGCAGGAACTGTTTCCTGTTGGTCTCTCAATCTATTGGCAGTGATACAATTTGTTTTGAACTGATGTCATACAGAACACATTCTTACAGAACAATTGAAAAAAAAAAAAAAATCTGCTTGTATCATTCTTACCAAACAAAACAGTCCTTGCATTTAACTCTCCTTCATTTTCAAGATTAAGGAGCATGTTTTGCTTTCATTTGCTGTTTGAAGTTGATGAAATAAATGATAACCATTGTAAAGAAAAACAATTTTTCTAGCATTATGTCCATACTCACTTTTAGACCATGGTAAAGCTTTTGTCCAAGTAACTTAAAAAATGAAATGCAAATTTAATAAACACCACACCATACAATGCTTCCACAGAATGCCTACAGGCTTCTCAATGTCCCTTTGAAGGTTTTTCTTATTGCAGGCATCTGCAAATCTCTCCAGAGAAAGGTAGTTGTGTGCTTCCACCTGTGCCCTCGGTGGCAATTTGGTCTGCTCCTGTCCAGTTCTCAACTTCCTTACAGACCTGGAGAGCAGCCAGGCTCCGGCTGGCCAGCAAGGCCCAGAGCACAGCAATTCCTTCTCCTACTGATAGCTATCAGAGTGCTCACATCTAACAACCCCTGAGCAGATTCCTGATCATCTGCTTGATGAATTAACTCCTTAAAAACTTCTCCAGGATTAATTATAAAATCTCCAGTTAGGAAGAGTTGGATTCCCCAAAAGATTGTCAGTAATACTATCAGCAGGGCATTATGGATGCTGTAAGTAATGGCATTTGAAGGTTTGGAAAAGAATGTGGAAGTGATGCTACAGAACAGCATCGGTTCTCCCTGACTGGAGCACTTTTGTATCACTACGTGCAGGCCAAACATGGCCTGAACAGACAGTGCATCAAGTCCGTGGCCCTTTTCAGACTTTTCCTAAGAGGAAGCTCAGCAGCCCACATACAAGGACCCAACACCAAAACAACACAGGCATGTTGTATTGGTAAAGTTGGTCCGGCCTGGCCTCAGCTTTCCGGTTACACCTATATATTCCCCATAGACAGACATCCTTATTACGAAACATCTGCAAATCACCCTGCTATGGAAAGGGTGTGTGGGACTGAAAGAAAAGACAAAAGCTAAATGCAGGCTCTGAGAACTTTTGTAGCAGCAGCACTAGATTTTTCCAGATTTGTTCAGAAGTTCCTGGTGAAATGGGAACTTCTTAATGGGAGCACCATTCTTACATGAGGATTTCATGTATTTCAATGACAGAATGAAAGTAAAAGCTAACAGTATTCACCAAAAAAAAAAAAAAAAAGAAAGTATGTATTGTGTAATGTAGTAAAATTGCCACAAGGTATTTTCCCCCCTTTTTCCAAGCGTGGCCATCTTATTCTTTTGCTGATGATAAAGTTACAGACAGCATTTTGGAACAGTGCAATAAGCAGATGTTATAACATGCCTCTAATGCCACCTCTGGTCTGAAAGCAGAGGTGAAAAAAATCCATGTATTGCAGAGGTTCAGAGGACTGACTGGGCAAGTTGTTCTTACACAGCAGTAGACATCCCAGCAGAAGCCAAATGAACATGTTCTGAAGGGATTTTTTTAATGGCAGAAATATCATCTAACAGATTTCCTGTAGTCCAGCTTTGGTCCTGGAAGAGTTGTACTGATAAAATGCTAATATATTAGGAGCTGAAGTCTGAGCTTCTTTTGAAAGCAAACAAGCAATCAACCTGCCAAAAGCAGAATCTTGATCACAGAATCACAGAATTGCAGGGGTTGGAAGTGACCTCTGCACATCATCAAGTCCAACCCACCGGCTAAAGCAGGTACCCTATGATAGGTCGCACAGGCAGGCATTCGAAGAATCTTAAATATCCACAACCTCTCTGGGCAACCTGTCCCGGTGCACCACCACCCTTACCTTAAAGAAGTTCTTACTCATGTTAGTATGGAACTTCTTACGTTCCAGATTTAGGCCATTACTCCTTGCCCTATTGCTATATATCACTGAGAAGAGCCTGGCCTCAACTATCTGCCTTCCACCTCCATTTAGATATTTATAAACATTTATTAGATCCCTCCTCAGTCTTCTTTTCCCCAGGCTGAACAGACCCAGGTTACTCAGCCTTTCCTCATATGGAAGATGGTCCAGACCCTTAATAATTTTTATGGACCACTGCTGTCTTTTTTGAAGTGAGGAGCCCGCCACTGCATACAGTAGTCTAAATGTGTCCTCACCAAGGCAGAGTAGAGGAGAAAGATCACCTCCCTCGACGTGCTGGCCACATTTTTTAATGCACCCCAGGATACCAATGACCTTCTTGGCCACAAGTGCACACTGCTGGCTCACGGCCAACCTGTTGTCCACCAGGACCCCCAGGTCCTTCTCTGCCAAGCTCATCTCCAGCAGATCATCCCCTAACCTGTACTGATGCATGCAATTATTCCTCCATAGGTGCAAGACTCTACATTTGCTCTTGTTAAACCTCATCAGGCTCCTCCCTGCCCAACTCTACAGTCTGCCCAGGTCTTGAAGAATGGTAGTGCAGCTTTCAGGTGTGTCAGTCAATTCTCCCAGCTTTGTATCATCAGCAAATTTGCTGAGGGTGGACTCTATCCCTTCATCCAGGTCAATGATGAAGATGTTGAAAATCGGACCCAGCAACTGACCCCTAGGGAACACTGCTAGTTACAGGCCTTCAACCAGACTGTGCCGCTGATGACCACCCTCTGAGCTCTGCCAGTCAGCCAGTTCTCAATCCGCCTCACCATTCACTCATCTATCCCACAACTTCTAAGTTTCATAACAAGGATGTTGCAGGAAACACTGTCAAACACCCCGCTGAAGTCAAGATGCTAAACATCTATCCAATTAATGATAACATCATAGAAGGCTGTCAGGTTGGTCAAGCATGATTTCCCCTTGGTGAATCCATGTTGACTTCTGCTGATAACCTCCTTCTCTTACAGTTGCCTGGACATGGCATCCAGAAAAGGTGTAACTTCCTCTCCAGTAGGAACACTAAGTTTTTAGGACTCCTGTAACTCATAAATGGCTGAACCGATTTCTGTCAACCTCTTTGTAGAGACCAAGTCTGGAATATTTCAGACAGAGGCAAGTTTTTGAAATTGTATGAGTGAGTGAAAAAAAGAAGATCAAGTGAAAATATTTTGCACTACAACATTTTCTCAACTATCTCAACACCTTCCTTAAATTAAATATTAACAAAAACTAAAACTTCTCTCATGCTTCTTAATCCTCCTCTACTCTACTGGAGATCACATATTCCCAACCTTATTCAAGCACCCTATTTTCAAAAGATTAAAAGCTCTATATGTGTCAGTATCTGATGGAGCAGGCTTTGCTCCAACTCTCTGTATCTAAACAAGTATTTTCCCTCCATTTATCAAACTCACTGCTGTAATAACTGTCTCGTCTTCACTGAACACAACTTCTGTTATGCAAAAATCAAGTACAAAGGGAGGTTTCAGCAGTGCTTTCCAAGTTCTGTTTAGTGCATGTCTGGATGCATCTGAAACTGAGTTATTAATTTGACTTATTTTGTCATTGACATGGCAGTGCAAACATTAGCAACACGGCATTTTGACATTATTTCACTTCAAGAGTCTCCTGAACACTGAGTATTTCTGATCGATGTATTTCAGGCTATTTTTCCATTGTGCTATCCACTCATATTTTCTTAAGAAAGTCTCATTTTCCATCCTGCCTGTATTTTTTCTTACCCCGGGTCACTTCATATTGTTTCTTTATCCATTCACGATTGCAAAACCTACGAATTTAGTAACATCAGAGTCATTCTCTGCTCATTGTTTTTCATTTCCATTATATACAGTGACTATAAATTTGTCTCCTAAACAGGTTGCATAATTTTACTCAACTGTGAACAACATTTTTTGCATTCTGAAACTCTGTATCCTATCAAGTAATATTTCTCACTCTATCAATTTCCATTTACAGTTTTTTCCATGACTTCAACAGAGTAACTTTTCTGGCTCAACAGCACATAACTTATTTTTCTTAACTACTTCTGAAGAATATTTTTGGACTTACTCATTGTCTAAGACACCAACCTTTTTTTTTTTTTTTTTTTTTTTTGCCTCAAGTCCAAAACGGCAGAATCAGATTTTAAGGAAATTGCTGCACAAAAAAATGACCAAACATGAAAGGACTTCAGCTTTCGGTCACCTGCACAGGCAGACTTGAAACTGTACCTAGCAGGCACTCCATTTCATTGCAGTCTCCGTTGGACATACTGCAAGGACTGCAGCAAACTGCCAAGAATTTTCTTACATCAAGTCCAGCCTACATGCATTGCGTGGTCAACTGTTACAATTTGAATGTGTTCAGTGCTGTTACAGATTGCTGATTCAAAACCCCACTACTCAAAGAATTCAGAAGTCTTCTTTCCACTGTCAATTTCTTTCTTCATTACTGTTTTTATTTCAAATTTAGTCTTCCAAGAGCAAAACGAGAAGGTTGGTGGCCCTGCATGTGGCAGGGGGGTTGAAGATACATGATCCTTGAGTCCCTTCCAACCCTGGCCATTCCGTGATTGACTGGTTGATCTTCAAACTGCATTAAAGCATTTTTTCATACCTGAAGATCAGCTAGGGCTTTTAGATTGGTAACCAGATACAACAATCAGATCTTATTAAACCTATATCCAATGAATAAACCTGAAACTTCATAGTGAAGACAGTATTAATCACTATTTGTATGAACTTGACATTCGTATCAGATCTTACCTATTTCTGTCATTCCTACTCTAAAATCTATCCAGCTTTTACCATTTGTTGAACCTGTTTTGGATTTTAGAATACCCCTAAGACTCATCACCAGTAAAATCCAAAAGGATTGTTCCTGTGATTTAATTTTGGGAAAAAATAAATAAATACAAGATAATAAGTGATTATAAGACCATTTCTTGCAAAATTTTAGCTCTACATTCAGTCTCAACACTCTCCTTTAATGACAACCTTTTGTTATTATTCCTTTAAACTATGCATTATGAGCTCAGAGTTTTTGAACAGAGCTCTTTAACTGAAACAAATCTCACGTAGCACTTTATTCGATGTTTATTTGAAATTCATCCATAAAAGTTTTCTAGAGAAAGGGGTATAAACAATCTTACTAAAGATGGCATCAGGTTGGGCTGGAGGGATCAGCCCACACTGCTATTCATCACTTTGCTATGCATCCATATATTGTATATATATCATCTTTCCCTGATATTTGCTCTGAATCTCTGTACACAGATTGGAGTAGATATTTGCTAATCCCCTCTCTTTCCCTTCTCAGACACTGACATAGAATTTATTTACCATTTATATGTGATCCCTTGGGAGAGGGGTAGGAACTTAGCCAAACGATCCTTGTGCCTTGCTCCCTGTGGGGCTGGATAGGGTGGTGCAAGCTGGCAGCTCTTCTGCTCTGTGCCTTAGTGGCACACTGTCATAGTGGAACTAGCAATTCTGGTAAGGAAAACAAGAAGCAAGACTCCTCTTCTGTAAAGTTCCTCAGCTCTCGGCAGAGCAGTAGAAAGTGACAGCACTGATATTCATTAGGCACCAGCAAAGAAATGCCTTCTCACTTACTGGTGAGGTGGTTAAATATTTCAATATAGCACTAAAGAACAAAGAGAGGGAAAAAGGCAAGACAAGTGCTTAAATCTAGTCAGGGAAGAACTTTCAATACCTTGATAAATCACATGGAATGAGGGAATCTACTGGGCTCTGTGTTGCCAAAGTGTCCGTTTTTCTTACATTTTCCTCATACATTTTAACAGGTAGGGAAGGAATTTAAATGGCAATTACTGCAAAAATTATAAGCTGATTCAGACTAGAGTTCCTAATGCAAGCAGATTGGGTATAAGTCAAGCAGAAATACCCCTGTCCACAACACTGCTGCTTGACTTGACTGGAAAATAATGTTTCTCCCCTAATTCCCAATTTCATTTAAAACTCTGGTTATAAATCACTGCCAATGCTTGGACTGACTGAAATTCTAATGCTATACTAACTTCTATTACATAAACACGATGAAAAAAAGTATTTCAGAGTAAATCAGTAAATCCCTTAACTCATTCCATTGTCCCTACATGCTGATACTTCAGCACACGTATTACGGCAACAAGGAATATATTTCCATAAACAGTGAAATTAGGAGAAAGTGTTAGAAATGTTGCCTTTGTGATTAAATTATGCTTACTTCTGTCAGTGCCAAATATATGCTGCCAAAACAACAACAAAAAAATATGGCCAATGAAAAAGTTGTTGAAATCTTCACTCTTTTCACTTTTGTGTTCATCAGATTTTCTACACACACACACACACACACACACATATATATATATATATTCTTGGAAAGAACAGAATGGTACCCAATGATCAAATCAAAACATCAGTTTCACAACAGCACTCCCCAGGAAATGTCATCATAATGGATTTCATTATTTTCTTCAATCATTTAGATTTTCCTGCTTTGCCATTCCTGGTCAAAGAAGATGCACCTCAGGGTTGACTGCAAATACAAATCTTACTTCTTGGCTGAGATCAAGCCCTTCCATCCCCTTCCTAATTCTGGCAAGTCATATATCTCTGAAATCAAGACTAGAATAGAATTACTGAATTGCTTACTCTGACTGGATTAACTTACTCTGACTGGGTTAACATTGCAGTACAGCAATATCGAATTCATAAAAATTAAGATCTATTGATATCTAAAGTGATGTCCTGCAATGTGAACTTGATGAAGGGCATATGGGAAGGGCATAGAGAGCTGAATTATCTTTACCCCAAGGTTCATACACCAGGTTAATTGTTTCTATACATTTGCCATTACAATTCATTGTAATTGCCAACCTGCTTAAAATATTAAGAGAATGTTTTAAAAAATGAGAATCACTCATTCTGGAACTGCAGTTTCACACACATTAAGGGCTTGTCAGGGGCTTCCTAAAGGAGGCAGAATCTAGCAAGGGTGTGACTGAGAGTTTTCTTTTCCAGTTCCCTTGAAGAGGGGCTGCTGAAAGCCTTCTAAGAGCTGAGGCATAGAGCCAGAGCACTGACAGCAGACTCTGGAGCCACACGTGCCGAGCGGCGCAAGAGGCAGCAGTGCCTCCGCTCCTGGGTCTGACCCAGCCTGGGTCCCACTGACTGCATTCACGCCAAGAAAGCTGCCATCCACACCCAAGGAGGTCATTCTCACCGCTAGCAAAAACGCAACTGCCGTAATGGGTAATGGAAGTTACACATGTGCTTCAGGATAATTTTAGGCCCTTAAGGAATTGTTTCCTGCCCTTACACACACATGTAATTTTCATTAATAGCAATTAAAAGAATATCAATTCTACAAAATTATGTCCAGTTTCCATAACACAGAATTCCATGCAAAACAACAGTAACCAGCAACAGCTTTCTTTTTTCGTTTAAGCCAGATTTAAATAATCATTCAAATTGACATTTTTAATAAAAAGTAATTGTTTTACTCAAAGCAACAGAAGCTAAAATGGAAATTTCAGGCTGCAATCCAATCAATGTAAATGGTTCAGGAAGAAGAAAAAAAGCTGAGAAATTTTAAGAAGATATTTCATTATGTTTTCCTTTTGGGGCTCTGATCCTGCAGGCAGAGCAAAGAACACAGGATATGGACACAGCAAAAAGATCCTCCTGCCACTTAGGTATCTAATATGTATTACATTTTGCATCAACTTTGTCTGGCCCTACCTAGTACACATAAAAATGACTTTGTTTGTCACATTATTCTAAATATTAAAAAAAAAAAAAAAAAAGTTAAGCAAAACTGCATTTAATATTTTATTGCATTACCATTACTCCACTTCTAATGTACTACTAAAGGTGTGAGCATGAAGTTTGAAAGTAGTTCCACATTTTTATAAGCTCGCAGTAAATGCTCTAACATTCACAGCAATAATTCTAAATATCAAATTATTACAGCAAACGCTGGAGAGATCTCAAAACAGGACATACAAGCTCACACTTCTGTTGTCACCTTCAAATAGAAAGCCCATAGCAGGAGAAGGAGATGAAAACTTCTGAATAGAAATTGTTTTCAAGTCCTTCTGGGCTTTGTGATTCCACTGCAAGCTTATATCTGGAGTGCATGAGGAGCGGCTCTGCACTTGCATTTGCTCTCTGCCCCAGCCCAGCAGGAGTTGCTAGGCCCAGTGGTGGCCCTGCTACCACAGTGGAACAAGGCAACCCTCCTGGGGGTGCCGAGCTGGTGCTGGGAGCTTCACATGCCCACAGCTCAACCTTGAAGTGCAGAGAATGTGAGATTAAACAAACAACACACATACAAAAAACGACTAGGAAAGGAGAACTGGCCCGTAGGCTGCACAAATCCTGTAGGATAAGTTATGGGAAAAGTATCTTGAAAAAAACTAAAAATAAGATGCTCGTGAAAATTAAAGTACAGAACATCCAACAGACAAAACTCAGTAAAATTAACTTTCAAATGGAAAAACCTGCACAGCTGTTTTCTTATTTCTTCTCCTAATAAGCATACATACTGTACTTGAAGGGTAAATGCAACTGTTTAAATATTTATTGAGTAAATATGCGTGTTGGGGGATTTTTTTATGTCTGATTTTGAGAACAAATAAGTTTTAAAAGGTAAATCTAATGCAGTGCAATAAAACTGCAAAGTACGTTCTGACCTTCTACTCCTCCCTGCAACACTTACACACACATATATACGCACTTTAATAATACATATCCCAGCAGAGTACAATTGACCCCACTAAATCTTGTTGTTTCCCCAAGTGTGGAATTAAAAGCCTCATGACCAGAGTTACAGCACACATTTGTTTCCATTCTTGTGATATCATTTTTCCCCCTCAGACTAGTGTCACCACTGAAGCCCATGTTACTGTACATAACTTCCTGAATTCTGTATGTTAAAAAATGTACAGACATTGAAATCCAATCTAGTCTTTTCTTCTTTTTTCTTTTTTTCTTTTTGTTTTGTTTTAGAGGCTTTTTATTTATTTATTTTTTCTTGAAATAAGCTGGCAAAACATTTTGGAAGGAAAAACAGATACTTTTTGTCACTTTTTAAGTGACAGTTTTAATACCACACATTTAGCAATATCAAGCCAAGCAAATGCTATTTTGTAGATATAAAAAATAACTAATGTATGCTGTTCATTAAAATAGTGAGATAAAGGCATATAACTTCATAAACTACATTTATGTTTAACAAATGACAGCACTGCAATATACTTTATCTCACAGTTTTGAAGAAGATAGCTTAACCATCTAATCTACCTTGTTTACCGAATAGAAATTTAGAAAACTATAAAGCATATGCATGGAAATAGATGAAAACCAACCAACATATATGCTTCTCTGTTTGTAGCATCAAAGATGATCTGACTTTGAGCAAAATTCACATATTCACATTCTCTCTTCAAAGAAAGATGATATTTTCCTACTCTGTGTGTGAGAAGAGCAACCTCGCCAAAGCCAAAATTACGACACGAGCAAATGATATTTGTACTTCCTTTGGTTGCTGTCTCCAATTGCCTATTCTCTTCCTACTCCAATCAACTCCACCTCCACTGGGACATTTGCCTTTCCTATCAGTTTTTCTGGGCTTCTTTTCTCTTTTTTCCTTTTGCACGTGTCTACCACTGCCATTCTCCTTAATTGCTTAATTCCTTTCTCTTTCCATTTCAAGTCACAGGTTTCCACCTTCCACATATCTACCCAATTTCCTAGTAAAAATAAATCTCTAAGCAACAACAGGACTCCTTCATTTTGCTATTCTGTTGATCATTTATGCTTATTATTCTTCCAGTGGCCAAATAAGACTCAGCCCACCCAGATCATAAGATGTAATAATCTTTATTTATGAAATCGTAATGTAATATCTGACTGAATTTCCATGCAGTAGACAGACTGAACAGAGCCTTGGCCACCTCTATAATTATTTGGATTTCCTTTTCCTATCCACTGCATTAGTTTACAGGAGATTATATGCATCCATGATTTATGGGGAAGAAGGATGCCACAATCAGCCAAGCACTGTTGTGGCACTCAGGAACAGAGCTTAGACTCAATTCTGCCACTTCTACGCTGTCCCTCCTTAGAAGAATAAATTATTTCCAAGTGGTAATCAGACAAATTTGTAAAGATTGCAGCTTATGGAGGAATGGGTGCATCATTCCTGTACTGTGATAGCCTTTGTATTTGTGAGCTTATCTCTAGTACAGAAAAAAGATGCTGTGGCTCTTCTGGCTTTCAGTCAGTCTTGTAAAAACCAAAACTACATTTGGTGTGACACATTCTTCTCCTTACTAGGATCTGGTGGTTGGGGTGTTCCACATTTTGCTTCAAATCTTCTCACTCAATTAATTTTCCCACTAATTATATTCTGAAGCAGTTAATGAATATGAGAACATGAGCAAGTAACCTGTTTTGAAGAAATGCTTGTGATTTAAAGAAACAAAGAAATAACAAAAAGAAATAACCAACATATGAATTAGTGCAATCTACTTATGACTCCTATCTTGAGAGTGCTGAAAATCCATACCATGCCTTGCCTTTGTGTGAAATACTTTTCAAATGAATCTCTGATTAAGCTGAAGTATTTGTAAAATTACACGTGAGGAGAAAACTCCCTATTGACTTCCCATCTGAGACTCAGGTCTGTTGCCCTTTTGAAAAGGTTTCTTACTGTGCTACTGAAATGTCCTCTCATGATGGCAGTTTGAGAGGGTGAAAAAGCAGCTGAAGAGGACTATGATAGACAGTCCCTCATATCTTCCTAATTTAATCCATTGAGCTGGCCTCGATGGATTCCGAAGCATAGCTGAAGGTCTCTTTTAATGGAAGTCTAAGATTCCCAGAGGAATAAGATGCCGAAAAAAT
Organism: Lagopus leucura; assembly: GCF_019238085.1. NCBI lineage: Eukaryota > Metazoa > Chordata > Aves > Galliformes > Phasianidae > Lagopus > Lagopus leucura. The sequence goes on from NW_024962263.1 coordinate 34,984,874, forward strand.
GCTATTCGAGATTCCAAGAGAAGTCTTCAGTAGGAACTCCTATCACTTCTAAAACATGAATTGTGCTCTAGAAGCCAACAATTCTATCTTCTAGGTAGAGACACAGCCCATTTTCTCAATAATTTGTATGTTTACTCAAGCTACAATTTGGGATCTTCAGAAAAAGGTTAACACAAAATGCACTCCAAACTCTTCCATGCTTTCTTAATTCAATTTCAGGATAAAGCAAGTACTTGCAAATAAAATATTTTTTTTTCTCTTGTCACATGGTATTATATATCCAATACTCAGGACTCAACAGTCAATGCTGTTCTCTACCTCCATTTCCAAATTTTAGATTAAGAAACAGGAAAAAAAAAACAAAAAAACCCGAAAAAACAAGAGCCCTCTTTTACATCTCTTTTCAGACAATATCATTCTCTTCTTTTGATTTGGGGTAAATAGGGAAACTCACATGAGCATCTCTCATCTTAAGGCCCTGACAACATTCTGACTGATTTCTACAGACACTAAAAAGAGGCCCCTAGGGAAGAGAATTTAATTCTGTTATCACTGGACAGAACACTGAAGAGTTTCGGCAAATGTACTTAAAACTATGATCTGCACATACCAGTTCTGCTTTATTATCTTTACCTAATCATCAAGTCCATTCTATGATTCTATGGTCCTCCCACAGTAAAATAAACATGAAACAAACATGTTTCCTTGCTATGGAGTTGCATCATTTGCTTACACACTTACAGAATGAGGAACTGATGCTCACTGCCCTGTTGAAGGTAAGAGCACTATAGCATCTATAAGAAGACAGGGCCAAGAAGACTTTGTGCCTCCCAGCTGAATGAAGTTTCTCTTTGACAGGCCTGAAGAAGAACCATAGAAAGTCTCCTTTGGCTATAGTATTTTTAGATTGTGTCATAAATCTTCTATATATTCCTCTTCATAGCACAAGCTGTTTCCAGAACCTGCAAGGAGTCCTAATAAACCCCCTCAGAAAAGCCAAGTAGTAGCTGAGTAGCTGAGAATTCAAACCCTCTTCATCTCAAGACCACAGGTAGGCTTAGGCTGAAGAATCCAGCACTTCTTTACTTTCACTGTTTTGGAAGTAAAGGAGCAAGGTCTTTTTTCTAGGCCTGCTACCTCACAATTTTGTCTACCATAAATGAATACATACCCTGGATTACAGAATTTATCTTAATTTCCGTGATTCAGTTAACTCTGAAATAGCTTGAAGTGTTAGGACCAGCTGATACAGACCATAAGAGCCTACAGGTAATAAACAAACACACACACAAACCAAATACAACAGATTTCCACTGAAAATCATAGCCAAGTTAATTCAGTTAATTCAGGGCATCCCCATTACTGAGGGGATCAAGCTGTTGTACTTCTGAGATTTGGAAAGAAAGGAGTAACCTACTGAACTCTTCTTTTTCGTAACAACCAAAACCAAGGATATTTCAGGCCTGTCAAAGCTGCCTCCTCTACTCCTTTACTCTAGCCATGAGGAAAGAAACCATAGCTGGCACAAAGCTGAGCACAGTCATTAGCTGAATGCTCCTTAAAAAAATGTTCAGTTCTGGAGCCGGACAGAAAAAGAATGGCAGTAAGCAAAGTTTAAGATGTGGTTCATGTAGTCCCCAATGGGTTATAGAATTTTTGGAGGTGTGTGTCAGGAGGTCAAAGCTGTTTTCCTCTGAGAGCAACCTACTTCCTAAATAAAATAGTATATAAAGCACTGGATGGAAGCAGAATGCCTATAGATGAATGGCATCTAGCTAATGGGGCATATTCAGCAAGAATTACATCAATATTACTAAAAGATATAATCTCTCTCAACCAAAATGCAAGCAAAGCAACACCAAATAAAAACAAATCAAATAAATGAGAAGGAGGAAACACAATTTTGTTGCCAGAGGAGTACTCATCATCAACACTTAGTGCTTAGGAATAGCTGTTTTTAATGTAAGTAACAAAAAGCCATGCATACCCTGGCTCCCTTAAGAAGAACAAATATTACTGGGATTGACAATTAAATTACAGAATGGAATACTGAAATGATGGTCTAGATCCACTCCACAATAACACCTCTGTATGCCTGTGACATGTAAAAAAAAATATTAACCTTTTAATCTTTAGCTTCACCCATCTTGATTCATGCTAGAAAACAGCCTAATATATATATTTACTAAACAAATAATTTCTTTGTTTAGATGAAAAATAAATACAACAGTTTCATGTTTTTGAATAAAGGAGATGACCTGAAGCAATATCTTCCATTTACAGCACTTGAAATCAGAGCCATTTGAAGCCTACTGTGTAAAAGATGCACACAAAGAAGAAATGAACCTCAAACACCTTTCGTGCATTTCACTTATAATTCCTTGACTCTCAGAGATCTGAAAAGATTTATCATACTTAAATTCCCTGTAGATGATAGGCAGCCAAACATTTAAATGTGACATCCAGAAAGGTAATTTGTCCTTATAAGGACAGTCCACATCCCTAAGCATTCAAGCTGTCATCTTATACTTTTAAACACTTAAGGTTTTCGGATGAGCAGTGATAATTTTTAACAAAGCAGAGAGGTCTCAATTTGCAAATTGAGTAACTCATCGAATAAGAAAGTTGGATTTGTAATAGAGTCTGACAGATGTCTGCACCACGACATGACAGTGACAAAGTGCCTCTGAAATTTTCTCTTCAAAGATGAAGTTTCAGCTTGCCTCTTTTCACCTCTAGGAATCCAAATAATATTTTTTTGATTATACAGGTGAAAAGAAATTTGGTTTCAGCTACTATCCATTTACATCCAGGAAATAAGTTATGATTATAATACCAGGCTCTGATCATGAGATGCTCCAGTAATAATAATATTGCAGAACAATACTTAAGAATCTCTAGCAGCACAGGGAGAAGGCAAAAGAAAACTCTAGCCAAAAGAACTATGGAGAAATCTATTTTATTGAGCACAAAGTTAATTTCTGAATTTTAAAGTAACATTTGACTGTTTGAAGGTTTCCTTTAATTTAAACTAAACATATGTACAGCTTTAATAAAAAAATTTCCAGATAGAGTCCGTTAATCACTTTCAAATGTCTCAACATAAACTGAGAGATTAGAACTTAGGAACTAAGAATATTTCCCAGTGAGTCTGTCCAAATAAATTAATACTCTGCTAACAAGCACTGTGGTCAAAATAGTTGTCACTACTACCATTTTATTGTGTTTTCACATGCAGGAGTCACTCACATGCTTCATAACTTCCAACATGCTACAGAAACAGGATAGTTTATGGCCCCACTTAATGAACACCAGTGGCAGGGGGGAAAACATCAATCATCTCCCACTGGTGGTAGAAATGTACTACTAGAGCTACCACTGGGTTTAAAATACCACTGCAAGTAGAGAACTGCCTCACACCAGCTGGATCTCCCTCTGGACCTGAGCAGTACAGCAGCAGAAGCAAACTTCTAATGCAACAAGCGCTGTGACACTGGCTGTTTTTTGAGATACATCAAAAGTTTCCAGAAGACAAGTGCTTCGTCTGTGATTGATGGCTGAGAGCCAAGGGAGAGAATGCTTCTCAAAGTCCACCAGCATTTCTTCCTCCAGGTGCACAGCTTAAATCAATTTGTATGTGAAAATGGGATCTTTTTAATTCTACAAAATCAAAGTGATAGAAGAAATAATAGTATCTCAAATTATTTTTGAAGAAATGCATTCACGAAGTTGGTCCCATATATATTCTACTAACATCTAAGAAAGCTGCTGTTTTTCAGTCAAGGATGCACTATCTCGATGAATTCTATGTTCTAAGCCACAGTCTAACTGAAGATGTGAGTAACACTGTGCCTCACACATGGCAAGGCATCTCCTAGCTGAAAATCTCAGACTAGCACGCTCTTCTGCAGGGACACACAGTTGGAAAGCAGTAACAAAAAACAGCAACTTGATATTTTCTAGAAGATCTCACTATCTTTTTAGGACTTCGTTTTCCAGACTGTAAATCGATTATTTAGATAACAGATCTGAAATCAGTAGCTTGCAACCGAGGAGTTTTTCACTCACGCAATTCAGATAAACTCTGCTTAGTCCATCTATTAGGATGAAAAAGTAACAGTACAGAACATTAGCAAGTACCAGTAGGGTCTACTTTTTAAGTTAAAAACCAAAAGATTATAATCTAGATTCACAAAAAAGGTTAACATATGTAATGACTAGAACAAATTCCATAAGCAATACAAACAAAACAGGTCTAGATCTTAAACTTGTGTTAATTCTGGTGAACATAAACTGCTGAGAATCTGGCCCAAAAGGTGTGGAAGAACACAACTGGAGTTTATTAAAGCAATTCTCTTGAACAAGTTATTTCATATCTGTTTACTGAAATACTGTGAGCTAGAAGTCCTCCTCTGAGAGTGCTACTGGAAAATTCCATGAGCTGCATATAGGTCAAAATGAGCCACTGTTCTGGCATCAGCAGGAAGCCCTCCAAACTACTTCTAAAAGATTTCCTTTATAAGAAGAACAGCCAGCTGAGACTCCTGCCTCATTCTGTGACTGTAGATAATGACCGATGAGTAGAAATTAAGAACCTACTAACCGTTATGACCAGTTGTTGATTTTAGTAAATGGTTAGGGTAGATTTTCTACATTGTTGTGTCCTTGTTAGACCAGATTCCTACCAGATAACATTAAAAAGTTAAATCATGGCATTTCTGCCCTCCTTTTCCTATGTGCATCCATTTACTGCAATTGCTTTCTTCAAAGACTCAAGCCTTTATGAAGCAGCTTAATGGCATTTAGTACCAAAAATGTCTGAAAAAGTAAATATAACCAAATATAAGCTAATGTTAAGAAGTGAGACATTTTCTAGAGTGTGTTTACTTTGAAATGCTTCATATGATACACAAATTTAAGAGATCAAATTCTAGTAATAAAGGTGAGGGAGAAATTAAGGATAGAAGCAATTCAGTTTTCAAAACCTCCAAATCATTACAGGAACTAGAAAGGTAAATAAAGTTCACTAAGGAAGTACATAAGGACTAAGAAACTTCCATGAAGAATCATTACCTCTATATAAATTCATACATCTCAAGCTCTGACTATAAGTAACATGTAAACCTACAGACAGTAACTTATTTTGTGCCTCTGGAGATGTTGAGTTACTTTGCCTTCCACTGCTGGAATTTCTCTTGTCCAGGCTGCAACAGATGGCATTTGCTACCTGGAAGAACTGTCAATCCCACATACACATTTTATATATCTGTTACTACAGAGCTGAATGCAGTGATGAAGAAAACAGGTAACAATGTGTGTGCTATAGGAGATCTAAGCACGTCAGAGTGTAACATGAAGACTGGTTCCGTTCACAGACGTGTAATTGCTTTGCCAATACACCACTAGTTAAATAGTTGAAGAAATTTGTCTGGAGACATGCTGAGCATCTCAGTCAATTTTCAGTCCATTTAGACTTCTTCTTTAAAGCTCTGAGAATTCAGCCAGACATGGAAGAGAGCAAAGTGGTTCCAAGAGTCACAAATAGGATATCCATGTAATCAGAAAACCAGGATTCCCATAGTTATTAATGCTTTTTTTTTTTTTTTAAAGAAAAATTCAAACACGATCTCAAGAATAGATGAAGAAAACACTTCTAGATACTGCAGATGGATGAAAACGAGGTACAATACAACAAGGATGAAAACGAGGTACAATCAGTACTGAATTTTATATTAGTTGGCAAATTTAGAACCATATATAAAAACACTTCAGGCACATGGCTTCTTATTTGAAGATCATACAAATCTCTCAGTCCAACTACTACCCCTGTTTAGTTAGAAATCTGCTCCACATGAAGAGTCTTGCTTCTCCTTTCCCAAAAGTTCAAGGTGCCCCCTACTGTTTACCAGTACCTTCTGCACTGGACTGTTTACACCTGCAAATCTCCCAAGCTATTCCCAAATTTGTCATGACTGAAAAGAACTACTCTGGTATGAAGTGATTGGAAGCTGTGTGGTTTTAAGGACACTGAGCCAGCCAGCCTACCACATCCAGTGGTGGTCACAATATGATGAAAGCCTACTTCCTCACACTATTTATCTGTGCTTTTTTTTTTCCAAGGCATTCATTTTCTCTTGAACACTTCTGCTGGACAAAATCAGTCCAATGGTCAACAACTCTTTTCTGACGCACTCCTAGTCATAGGGAAGAGTGCTGCTATCAGACATCTAACAAACAGGTAAGGCTCAGGTGAGTCAATACAGACCAAGTCTATAGCTAGGAGACATTAAATTAAATACTACTTGCTCTGGCTTTGTCCTTCAAATAAAAGAATCATCTGAGATGATTCACCTGGTATAAACTCCCAAAGTTCCCTCTTGTGGGCCACATGGCAGCATTTGCACTGTGAAGCCCAAATGTATGCAATGTCCACAAAGCATTACATTGATCCTTTTCAAACAACATTTAAAATCAGTTTCCATTAACACAATTACTTTTTTGCAAGATATAAACTTTTCCATCATTTTTCTACCACTGAGTATTTATGCTTTGCATGTTTTCAGATGTTGACATTAGCATATTTCTCAAGGTCTTCATTTTATTTCCCGCTCACATGTCCAACTTCATTCTGTCCTCCTCCATATTTGTTGAATAACCTAATCATAGGACTGTCTGGGAATGTAATTAATGTAGTGTTCAATAACTCTACTAGATCCCTGATAACTATGCTACATTCACTTACATTGGAGATCCTGGAAGCACCTACTTGCCATTTTCCTTAAAATTAGTGTTTTATCACTACCTATCCTTTTACTGTCCCTACACTTTTTAATTAAATAATTATTAAATAATTATTAATTAAATAAATAAATAATTAAAATAATTTTTAATGTAATCAATATTGCATCTAGGACAACCCTGGATCTATGTACACACTAGGGGACAAGAGGCTGGTGAGAAGCTCCACAGAAAGGATCTGGGTTCTGATTGATGGCAAGTTGAACATAATCCAGCAGTGCAACCTGGCAGCCCAAAGGGGCAACCATCCCCTGGGGTGCACCAAGCCCAGCACTGCCACTCAGGCAAGGGAAGGTTCTGTCCCACTCCGTTCTCCACTGGTGTGGCCTCATCTTGAGCACTGCATGAAGGTTTGAGCACCACAAGTCAGGTAAGAATGACATAATCCCAAGGTGCCTCTGCTAGAACGTTTCAGGGAGCTGAAGCTGGGAGGGCTCTATCAGGGAGAGGACAGCACAGAAACAGACAGGTTTGACAACCATTCCTCTGACTATATTGTCTGTACTGCTCACCTCTCTTCTCCTGAAGCCAACACAGAGTAGATCCACCTCTCATCTTGTTGCAGCAAGATTAAACATTATGGCACCTTCGCTAAGCAGTTCTCAGAGAAGGTAGTTCTCAGAGAAAGTTCTCAGAGAAAAGGAAGACTCAGAGGACAGGGCCACAGAGGGGAAAAAAGCCTGATTAACATTAAGTTTTTTGCTAAGGTAAAGTATATTAAAAAAAATGCAAACTGAGAGGACTAGACAGTCTAGAATCTCAGAAGAATGATACTGCTGGTTTTGTGATAAATTACTATTATGGATATATAAACTGAAATACACAGACGTGTGGAAGTTGATAAATTCTTTAACTGATAGAAAAAAATCATTCTGATAGCAAGTCACTGGGAAAACTTCCTTTCCTTGGCCAAATTTCAAGTCCCTGCTTAAACCCATGCATGAAGTTGCATCTTCTTAATAAATTCAAGATTCCTCAACTTAAAAGAACATCTTGTCTTTCCTTAGCATGTGTAGTTATGAGGTGGTATAAGTGCCACGCAAGCTGTTCAACTGTCATCTGTCATCATTTTTACAAATAAGTTAAACATCCATCAAAAATATCTTAGAACAGAAATTCAAAATGTATTATTTATGCTGATTGCCTACTTCCCAGATTAAATCTGTACTTCAGTTGGTGAACTTTGCCCAGGTTATAATCCTGTATGTAAATGCTGTTACTTCACTTGGATTATAACTGTGTTTTTGGGAACAATGTGTAATTCATTGTTAGGAGAATGGAGTAGGTGATCTTTATGAGTTTCTTCCAGGCCTATCTTCTAAAATTCTATGATAGATGATCATTTTAGAAAAAAAAAGTTGAATTAATTCTATGACAGTTTGCACAAAGTTCAGTTCATCACAAGAGCCATCTTTAATCACGAGGAATCAGGAATAAAACACATTATTTAGTTAGGCTGAAATTTCTGTTTACTTGGGTACGAGATTGTTAAGCCTACATCAAACTTGACCTGACATGCCAAGAGTCTCTTCATCTAAACTCATGACTTAATCTCTACTTGTTTCCTAAAAAATGTCAACTTCTGCTTAATTATGCACAATAATCAGCGATTCTGCAAAATACTCCTTGAAAAAACATAAAATACCTTCACTCCGTTTTAAAAAGTACATAACTTCCACTGGCTAGAAAGTATTAAAGTCTGCATTTCAAACTTCTAATCTAATCATCTGAAGAGATGAGAAGGTAAGGAAAAGGAGAAAAGAACAGAAGGTAAACAAGTAAAATATTAAATAATTTCCTGTTAATATATACTTACTACACAGAAAAAAATCAAAACACTCCTGTCAAAAACATATATAGAAGGTGATAGGTTTACTTTTAAATTATATTCTAATTCTACCTTCAAAATAATGTCTTGATAGCTAAATAATCTGCAACAGAACTATAAAACAGAACTGTAATATCACTGACAAGTAGCCACGGTAGACTGAAGTTACGTACAGAGGTAGAGAAGTTTGTAGTCAGCCAATTCTTACAGTAAACTTTCTGCAAAAAAAGTTGAAGGTTTGATGAAATAAACACGAAATGAAGCTAACTTCCAAAGGAAGTAAAGCTGACTGCCCAGATGAGGTGTTCTGAAATGACAGACAAAAGCTAAAAGCAACCAGTTTCAAAGACCACAGAAAAAATGAATGTGTAACAGGAGAGATGTCAAGGTGTAATCAGTACGCATTTAAGATGGAAAGCAGGAATCAAAAACTTCAACTGCTGAAAGGGCAACTGCCATGTGAGATTTTTATCTTTAATAAGTTTCCTCTACAAAACAGTGTGGAAGATCTATTACACCGTGAATTATGATACTATCTATAAATTAGATTGCTGATACATCAGACAACATGGGAGTAAACAGAACAATGGGAATACAACCTCCAAACCAGATACACAGGGGCAGTACTAAAACAAATCTTCAGACGAGCATAAAAAATTCACAAACACCCGTGAATACCCGTGAATAGAGCAAAGTGAACCTGGTTTTGATACAAATGGATTTTTCGGAACCTGCAAAGTGTGGGAGGAAAATCATCAAGGTATTTGTTCAGTGAACTCCAGGAGCTTTTTCATAGAGAAGATAAACATAAGGAGGCTGAGCACTATAATAGACAGCACCATCTAAAAGAGATACCTGTAAAGAGTATTAGGATGAAAAAAACAACATCATTTAATGCAAGAACTGGTGCCTTTAATCCAACAAAGAGATCATATCCTAAGGCATGATATCAAGCATTCATCAGAAAGGGGACTCATAAATATTTTTGGGTGTTGCTGTCTATGTTAGAAAAGAAATGCATCAGAGATTTTCACCAGTTGATGTGAATTGCATTTTTTTTTTTTTTTTTTTTTTTTTTCCCCACCAGCAGTATACCAACTAATATTTGTGAAACTGTGCACACAGCCTCCCAGCATACAGTGGGTTATATACAGAATCCTACTTCTGGTTCTGTCAAAAGTCCATTCACAGTTAGAAGGACGTTGTCATACATCACTGTACAAGAGCACATTCAACTATTTTAGCAGGAAGGCACCAAAATCCAGTGTTCATTCTGTTCAACATCTAAGAGGAGAATTTGAAGAACCCTTCATTGTATTACTTGAGACACTGTACCTAACTGCATTACGCAATGATGATTCTGCCTTTTTTTTTTCACATTTGCAAGATGATCTGTGCTCTTCCGATATTTCCACAGCAGAAAATATCTTTGCAAATTCTTTTTTTAAGGGACAATTTTAAAAGGAAACTTCAAAATTGAAAAGCAACGCTAGATTAGTTGAATGAGAATTAGATTACATTAACATTCCATAAATAAAACACCACACGGTTAATAGAAAGTATAAGCACCTCTCCAACTTTCCCCCCTTCCCCTATACCTGAGAAGATAGACCAGTGCAAGATTCAGCAACATCTATTAATATAATTCTATTCTATAATTCTGATGTTCTCTAGAGGCTCTCCAAAGGCCACAGCAAACATTTTCAACTCTGATCTTTCTACACAACACAAATGAATTGGCAGTTCAAGTGCATTGCCTGTTCTCCCTCACGCTTTTTTTTTTGGTGATGTTCATGCCTCTCTAAGGTCCCTGTCCCTGTGCTTTTTAAGAGCACACTGATGAAAACAAGGCAAACATAGCAAACATGCACAACAGGCAGTTTCTAAGGGGTCATATCTTCACTGCATTAATCTGGGGACTGCTGCAGTACATCATTACTGCCACTTTGGCTCCAGATCTCTTTTTTAAAATATCTGCAGACATAGTAGATATATTTAATGATGAATATATGCATTATCATTCCCTTTTACTAACTTCAAACTGCAGAATTCAATAGACTACTAGCTGATATATATCTGCCTGGGAAAGAGGAACTAAATGACCTTTTAGATCATCTTAAAAAGTAGCATGTGCCATAATACTCCATTTGATCTGTTTTAATTTCAAAAAGCAAGAATAAGGCAGCAAAGTCAAGTAAAAGAAAGAAAATTAGTAACAAAACCACATCAAATTCTAAAAAATCAGGCATTTGCTGAAGACACACTCACAATAAGCCCCTTCTTGTCCAGTTACCACTAACTTTATTTCATTTTAAACTGAATTATCCAATGTGGGGCAACACTGGCTGTAAGGCTAAGTACCTTCCAAGTTTCACACGGACAAGTTACGTGACCATTCACAGCTGTTATTGTTATTATTATTATTATTATTATTACTCATGTTGCATCACATTTGAGTGGAAATAATAAAAAGTTGTATCATAGGAGGTCCTTAGTGGGTTGTACCTCCTCAGAAAAATATTAGTCTACAAAAGCAGTAATGGTAAATAACAAAGGCTAAGAACCATGGGCTAACTGGCACATAAAAGAGCAGAAAGATAACATATGTTAGTGGCCATGCATGTGTCTGCAGACACAAAGAGTAACAAAGTGTGTGAATTGCACATACATGTTTTTGATAAATCAATTATTCCTAGAACTAGTATGCCACATGAAAAAAGATGCACAACAAAATGCTGTCTACTCAAATGATCTCATTTTTTAGACTGATATGAGATTTACTATCTTGCATGAAAAAAACAGTTCACAGGGCAATGAGTCAGGATCTCTAGCTATGCAGAAAATGGTTCGGTGATTCAGCACTATAAGGTGTGCACATTTACAAAGTTTTTTTTTTCTGTTCTTTTTTTTTGGTTGTTCTGAAGAAATGATCACATTAATTTTCCCATGACTTCTTGTTTTCTATAAGATTAATGATTATGCATTTAGTTTTGCTTGTTTGCTTGTTTTTAAGGGTATAAAGAAGAACCACGAGAGCTACTTTGAAAAGTCCTCTGAGCTGAATGTTCATTGTTTTTCCCACTAACTGCAGGAACAGAAAAATACTGTAACAGCTAAACGGTCTAACCAGAGAACCTTCTGTCTACAGAACAAAATCACTATAATAAATTGACAGCAACTGGGCTGGTGATGTACAGAGCCTGGCCCCCTCTGCTGTCTATTTTGTGCTGCTTCTAAAATGTTCCTAGCAAACCTATAGACTTAAAGAATAATGTTTTTGTATTTGTGAATGCCTCCCTCTGACTTCGACACTGATGGATAACCCTGACAACTCTCACAGAGACGAATGTAACAATGTGTTAGACCTGGAAAAGAAAAGATGTAGAAAAGAAAGGGGACTAAAGGATGTTAAAAAAACTTCACCCACTGCATTAGAACCCTTTCAGATAGATGCCTGAAAGTCTACACATTTTCCATATGGACAATTAGGAATCAAAAGTTTGCACAAAAAGTGCCAAATTCTTTTTGGTGGTTAAACATTCTAACCCAGAAACAAGATGTACACAAACATACAATATGTCATAAAGCAAAGGTATTTAATAACTGACTTAAAAGGAACAAATGCAAACTATGCACTAAATGCACTGCCTGCAAAAACCGCCTTGTAAAATATGCAAGCTATATTGTGATAAAAAAATGTAAATGCAGTTTATATGTGTTTAATAAGACTTAGATCATAATGATTTGTTACTAGACTGGAATTCAGCCTCAAAGGATTCTACTGTAAAAGAGACATTTGCACAGCTTTGTCCCTTGTGAACAATGCCCGTACTTTTCTTTAAAATCCCACACTCCTGGGATAAACATCATTCTCCTTGGACACATGTCAATACCAGCTGCAGTCTCTTGATCAGGCCATTTGCTTCTATTTGTTTGCCAAGCACAGACCGCTTATGCACATTAACCAAGCAAAAAAGATGTATATCACAGAGGTTATAGCATTTGTTAAAATTGCCTGTGTAAAATTAGTCACAGACAACAGGTTTAATTAAAAACAGAGCAAAAGAGAATGAAATAAAAAATAATTAGCATCAGGTATTTGATTTCCACTCCTCAGAATCTAAATCAGAGAATTAAAGCAAGCCAAATGAAAAATAAAACCTTTGATTCTCAGCTGGTACTTTAAGAGCCATCATTCCGAACTTGCAGAGGCTGAGCCTCAGCAAAAAGCAGTTGTACTGTCAACTTCCACTTAAAATGGAACTGCATCAGGACCATTCCTTGAAATTTTGCATGCATTACAGAAATTAAAATCTCTGCAGTCAGAGCAGAGCTGAACCTAACCTGGAAACGAAACAAAGAGTCTATCCGATAGGCTCCCCAGACATCTCCATTTTTACGGGTGACAGAGAAGTAAGGCAAAAAGGAAATCTACACATCCCTCGCAAGGAATTGCCTTCTCTGGCTATTCTTCAGTGAGTCCCTCCGTATCTCCTGTCACGTCTGTTACAGCTTCTGTCTCTGGCTTCATCAGAAGACCTATCTGGAGAAAGAGATCTTCCCTTCCTCTCCCCCAGAATTTCTGTCCTTCATTTATGGTATTTCAAAAGCCCACCTTCTTTCAGTATAGTGACCAATTTTTGTAATTGATGGTTTCCTTCAAGGAGAAGAGGCTCCAGGGAGGAGCTGATGGCTTCTCTCAAGGTCCCCTCCACTGAGCCCTGCTGCACACAAAGATAAGCAGCATATAATTATTGCTTCACGTTATTAAGGCAGCTCACTGTAAACAATTTGGCTTTAATCTTGGATGATGTCACACATGCTCCAAGTTAGTTCTTCCATATTGCTGTGTCCCCTAATTTCAGCACTCTGAACCCAAATTTCCTCCTACAAAGGTGATGCACTTAAAACAATACTCCTGAAATGCTGAGGAGATTTAGACAGAAAGTTTCCCAGCTTTTCCTATTACTAGATTCCCTTGAGAAATGTGGTATTCCCCATTCGATCTTGCATTCCTGGCCTAGCTGAGGCTTGCACTCATCTTCAGAAGCCAAGCTCTGCTGCTAAGACAGCTCCTCTGTTTTCCCATTCCTTGCCATGACAGCAACTGTGACAGCCAGAACAGCTCTATTTACTATGCTTCACAAGCTCCTGTCAGTCTCTCAGAAAGTTTAAGGTATTCAATTCATAGGTGGAAAGAAAACCAAACACAGAAGGTTATGTCACTGGCCAGGCCCACTCAGATGACTACCACCAGAGATGAAAGCACAACTGCAGCAGAATCCCAGCTCTTTCCCTGTGTTTGCTCCCATGGGAATCCCAAAGAACAGGGAAGTCTGGTGGAAGGAATGTCTCTTCAGAAAACAGAGCAACTCAGAAGGCTAACTTCACCTTAGTTTGCAATTTGTTGATCAGCATCACACTTTCTTCTTAATGCACTTTATCTTCCGTGTCAGTGGACTTCCCTCTGTTATTTGACTATGTCCACAGAGCAGGAAAGTGTTTTTACCTGATATAACTGGAATTAGTGAGTCATTTCTCGCAATCTTATTGTGAAAAGCAATGACAAAAATGCAAGTTTCACATCCTTATGTTCAGGTGATGCCATTGCATGGAAGAGACAGAAGTGCTGACTGCATCTACCTTCAACTACACACAAACAGACCATGCCTTGTCATCACTTAGCTATTACAGATAAGTAACCTGTATTTGAAGTATTACTACAAATAAATGCAATTCTTCAGTAAAGATAAAATACAATAAGTACATAAAATAAGTTTCACAGTGTTTGCCTCTCCTCAGCTCAGTCTGTCAGAGTAGTGGGTTTTTACAGAACAGTAAAAGCATCAAAGTATACCAAGAAAGAATCTACAAATTTGTCCAGATTTTCTAGCAGGTGTGGATGATCACTTAGTAAACAAGTGGTGATTACACTTTTTTCTTTCTCAAACAAACACTGTGCATACCTACTTTTACACAATGAATGGAAATGAAAATTTGCATCTTTCAACATTAAAGCTAAAGCTCTTATTTATTTCAGTAGGAACAGAATTCAGAACAAGACAGTTGGGTTTAAGAAAACAATTGTAAACCAAAGAATATTTTTCATCTACAAAGTCTCCATAAGCAATTGCAAATTGATAATCCGGTAATTCAAGGCACCCACCCTCCACCCAAACAAAACAATATAAATACTAATAGTGATGATTATGGCCAAATTTTATCCTCTGGTCAGGAAAAATAACAGTCAAAGGAAAAAAAAATAACCAAATAAAATGGAAAAAGTATCATGTTGTTGCACTTCAATCTCAGTCTCAACTTAAACAAACAAACAAATGCTTGTGAACAACCACAGAGCGTGTGAAAGCTGCTTCCAAAAGTTTCAGAATTCAGTTTTCTAACTGCATGCATTCAGGTGGTTATAACTGATATATAACTGACATATAACAGTTATAACTGATAGATTCCACCAGTATCGATAGATACACAAAAATATATATAAATGAATATCAAATCTTACAAGTTACATTTTTTCCCCAAATATTTCCAAAGAATATATCAAACATGCTTTTATTAAGGTCTGGTATTTTTTGTCTCCATAATATCATTGATAAGGAATTGCTGTTAGAGTGAATTCTTTCTTATGATACTTATTTTATGGTAACTTCTCCTGCAAACATGTTACCGACCATATATTCTGTTATTCTGGTGGAACAATGAACAGCACTTTCTGCATTCTAAATGCTTTTTTACCATGTGCTGTGAATTAGTATTGAAAATAATGTACAGTATGTACACACAATTTTTAGTCTTGCATGGATGTTCTGTACTTTATTCTCACCATAAATTTGCAGAAGCCACTATGGCGTATGTTCTGACTGTGGATTAACAGGAGCAGGCACTTCCGTAGGATCTGTCTTTCAGAGGGCACAGTAAACACTTCTAAACTATGGTATCGTATACATATAAATATATTTTTCAGTACACTAACTGAACTTTAGCTTAAAAAGCAAACTTAAGCTTCATTTATGGTTCTGATCCAAGTAATATTTTCTACTGCTTTACCTGGTCATCTGATCAGCCCAAAATGTGCAATCGCGTTATTAATTTTGATCTGATTTGCCACAGGAAGGAAAAAAAACACACAGTATTATACAACTGAAACCTAATAGTTTTATGTTACAATTCAGATCTCTGCTTAATGCCTGATCAACTTCTTAAACATAGCTACGTGGTATCTAATCACATAGACACACAACAACTAGGAAGCATGCATCTTGCCCTTAAATGATTATAACACAAGTTATATGAAGAAAGTTTACTTTCATATACATCCTTAAATTAAATGTCACCATCTCACTTATCTACCAGTAAGCAAAACATTTGCATTGATCAGTGGTTTTCTACTATTCAGTATGCTATTGAAGAGCCATTCCAGTGTTTTTTCTCATTTCATTTGTTTACTTGAATTTTTACTCAATCCCTCAAAAACTGAAAGAGCTGTCAAAACTGACTTAAAACTAATTGCTTCATGAATTTTGCTCTGATAAGTTAATAGGTCTCCTATATTTCACACTACAGCAAAGGAAAGTTCAGAGGAAAAACAGGATCACTGTAGCATCCGGAAAAGCTGGCAAGGACTACATTTAATAGTATGCTCATGTTGCAGTCTGATGCTCAACAATTTGCACTGAAATTGTTGGTAGGTATTTACTTCTGCTATTTTCCCTATAAATGGGAAAATAGGAATCAGACTGTACCAGCAAGGGAAAAGTAGATCTTGGGAAAGAAAAAGTACGAAGATTTTATGTTTATGACAAATTTGATTATTTAACTTAATATGGAATAATTCAGTTAATTCAAAATGAGAAATATAAAGCTAAGTAGCATTCTTGTGGGTGGATGGAGAATTAGGCAGATATTCGTATTTATGTTCATAAGATATTCATAATTAAAGTTTTGGTTCTGAGGCTTCAACTAAACAGGCTTCCGTGAGAGCTCTGTAAACGTAGGTAACTCTGACTAAAATACAGAAATCTTTTTTCATGTTTATCGTTTTTATCACATAATACAGTATAACTTTCACATGAGAACAAAGTTCATTTTAAAGCAAACTGTTGTTCTAAGGTAACTTTTAATTTGAGGACCAAATGTAAATTGCTATGGTGAATGCACGTTAGGTCACTAAAACAACGGTAGCTAAACTCAGATGTGACCTAGCAACCCAGGTGTTCAGGAAAAGTGCTGTTAACAGTAAGGATTGATGATCTAATCAAACTGTCACACTCAGATCCTCAGCAGGGTGGTTGGAGGGGAGGTGGAGGAGGATAATATTCAGAAAGCAAGCACATGCTTAGTGTTACTTTAAATTGATGCTGACATTTTCAATTGTAAAAAGAAATTTTTTCCTAAGTAATATAGGAAACAACTCTCCTAACCTTCCGGAGGATATCAGATAATCAGAGAGCTTGTTTTGCAAAAGCCAACTTCTCAGATGTGTGACTTTATGAAATACGAACTATGAGACATTTTAGAGATTCAAGATGATAGGAAATATTTTCATGTTTTTCTTTCCTTTAGAAAAATATAAGTGGGTTCTTAAGTAACTCTGTGCATAAGCACTTGCTATACACAACCTGTAAATCAAAACAATTAATAAACTAATCAGTTTGTGCTAGGACCTCTATGCAGTCTGTCCTCATGCTCTCTCTAACACTAAAGGAACTGCCAAGCCAAAATGTCAACAAATACGTAAACCAGAAAAAAACCTCAGTGCTCTGAGAAACTGGTTCTACATCACTTTTTTATTATTAACATACAGCTGTTTGCAAGGAACTTAAAATTCATGGAATATAGGATTCCCTTGTTGTAGAAGTAAAACATTATTCCCTCATAGGACTTTGTCCATGACTGATGAAGTCAAATATAGTTATTAATGGTTAAGAGTGACTTTAAAACCAGATTCAACTATTTTCCTTTTTCAATTAACAGCAGAATAGAAACCAGTTTAATGTGTCAGAAGCTGGGCCACTCTGCTGCTTTAATCACAAATGGTAACGATTTTCCACATGAGGTTCTGAGATGTCCATTGACAGCACGATCTTATCTCCATGCAGCCCTTAGACAGTGATGGCTTGTTGATGGAGAGCTGGCATGAAACTGTATGGTATGGTAAAGCCATCAGGAGGAGACTTCAGATGCCTCTTTCTTGACCTTGGTTGGACAGCACTTGAGCACACACAGTACACAGAGCAATGGCAATCAACAAAAATAAGGCCATGATCTGGAATTCTAGAAGTGATCTCTTATTTCTCTACAATGACCCATGCGCATCGTAAGTGGCACAAAAACAAGAATTCAGCTTATGAAGTGTACTGCCACTGAGCCACAGGGGTACAAACATAAGCAGTTCACATACGATAAGTGGGAGTTAGGTCTTCTTCTGTAAAATCATGCATCTGCTCTGTTTATGCTTCTTTTCGTTTTATAGCTCTGAAGGTAGTGAAGCTAAGCATCATTCCATACGAAGCAATCTACACAACTACTTACGCATAACAGAGACAGCAGTGAGGTTTTTTGTTGTTTAAGTGTTAATTATAAAATTAATAATTTCATCCTTTTTATTTTTTCTTGTAGCTGTTCTGTTCTTTCCACCTGCAGTTACTTTGCTGGCACATTTAGGTACACAGAAGAATTATGCATCCAATTGATTCCTTTATGGTTAAATATTAAGACTTCAGGTGTTAAAAATTAGACAGAAAACACCCTGTGGCGAAAAAATTTTGAAATCATAAAATCTGGATGATATTCAGCAGCAGGAATTTCCTCAAGCTACTCTTTACTGCAAAATTAATTTACATTACTGGAAGGCTTTCCTATACCCACAGTGTTGGGAATGTTTTGTCCTATGGGGGACTGTTCATGCAGGATTCAGAATTTACATATTTCACTATTTTGTTCAGTTATTTTCCTCAGTAAAGAGCATCAAACCTCTGCGCTAAATTTAAAATGAATTACAATTTTGCTGAAGGTTTAATTGCTAAGTAATTTGTTTGAACAGTTTAAACAATTTACAATTTAGTCAACATAAAAATTTGTGGGCAATCATATGGGAAAACTCATAAAACCGCAGCTAAATTCCAAGTAATCAAAGTTTTATAGACTGAAATAGCCTTTAACTAACAAATTATCATTATGATTTGATGTTAACTGCACTGTTATATTTTAATTCCTTTGAAAACATAGGAAATGTAAAAAATCACTGTGCCCTTAGACCTAGTGTGAATTTTTTAAATTATTTT
>NW_024962263.1:35008800-35031163 GCF_019238085.1 Lagopus leucura
GTTTAAAATTCACAGGGAAAATAAGGTAATGAAACAACTGTTAGTTAAGGCTTTTCTCTGGTATGCTTGTATAAATTAAACAGAGGTATTAGAGACAATTTTAGTTAACAAAGTCTTCCTTTATAAAAAAAAGTATGTTTTGTGCTGAAAAAATGTCTTAAAGGATAAATGTATTTTTGTGCTCTTAAATCCAGAGTTGTCCTTAACAGTAGCAAAATTCAGTCTCACAGATGAGTGACTTAGTTTTATTTTCTTGCTCCTATTTTTGTATACCTTAAATTCAGCAATGAAACATCTCAGTTGGTCCTACGTTTCCCCAGCTTACACCTAACATAATTTCTAACAGAAATTAGAACTCGGCACCATTAATGCTACTGATGCATTCACCTCGTCCTCAACCACATTGCCTCCGAGACACAATAAAGGTGTAGCCAAAGATTTATCCCGCCAATAAGATATAGTTATAGGTCCCATGAAGATTACTGACACTGAAGTACCAAATATGTACTGGCCTTGGACTCAGCAGATAACATGCCAGTTCTGAGATACATTCAAGTTGACAGTAAATCAGTATCACAGTTCCAATAACAGGAAAAAATATCTTAGAGGAATTTTTGTTAAAACATTCTACTTTTGAGTTAGTTATTAAATGGTAATGACCATAATGGACTAGGCAATAGGTTTCTTAGGCTTCTTTGCAGCTCAAATGTGCAGGCAATTTACAGTAAGGCTATTTTTTCTAAGGTTCTGTGATTTGCCCCTTAAATCTATTTTGTCTTAAAAACAAACAAACAAAACCCAAACCCCAACCTTTAAACCAAAAGATACAGCAATCTTATTATGAATTATACTTGTTTTGTAAATCTGTGCATGAAAACACAGCCACAGCCTCCATAACACCTCCCTTTTGTGTCTACAAAAAAAACAATAGTCATGGGTAATGGAAAGCTAGAGAGTAAGTCACACTAGTTCAGCACTGCTTCACTAAATTGTAGATGTAATTTTTATTGCCTGTCTCAGATGTCAATGTATGTCATCCAAAATTCTTTCCTGAGAAGTTTGTAAAAAGAAGATCAATTTCTCAAGGTGTATAAATATATTTCTCAAGCACCCTTCTGAACTTATTTCAATTTTCAGGTTTTGATGATAGTCATGCTGACAACTTTTTTTGGTTCATCAAACTCTGTACTACAATTACATGAATTTACTTTTAATAAATTACCATCTTTGCATATATCAGTCAAACCATGAAGACTAAACACTTGCAAATAAAATGCATTATTAATTTAATTGTCACAGCCTATTTAGCTAGCTTCTATTAGTATTTGCTGTAATATGCAACATATCAGAGGGCAGAATCAAATTCAAAACATAAAGAATAAACTGATTATATTGTTCTAGAGAAATTAAAAAATAGCAAGCTTGCAAAATTATAACCAAGGCATTAATGTTTTAAATAGGTAGGAAAACTATGTAATTTAATTTAGAATATGTTTATAGCCAAATTGATGTTTTAACATGCTGAAGAAGGATTTCTTTGGTTCCTAAAGCCATTAAAAAGCATCAAACTCTCCCACTATGGGAAAGGTGAAAAGGAAAGCAATGGCAGACTGGTATTTACTGCAGTAGGTCATGTGGCTTTAAACATCCACAATCGCCAGAGAGGGAACGTTCCTATAAAATTATAATGTTGCTTTAGCTCTGCCACACCTATTTGATGTTGCACTACATTAAACATAAGTGCCAGCTAAGGAGGTACTGCAGAAAAGAAACCATCAAAAGACAAATGAAGAAATTTTTAACAGAGAAAGTACAAAGCCACTCAGATATCACTTGTGCATGCTGGCCCAGGGGAACAGATGCAGATGGTGCACAGAGGCTTGCAGGACAGAGCTTGGCTCCTTGCTCCCAGGGCAGCTGGGGCTGCCGGGGCTGTGACCCTGCCACTGCCTGGATGGGTTGGGAGGGAACCTTCCTCCTCCTGCCATGCTGGCGAGGCAGGCAAAAAGCCTTTGAGGAGTATGGGAAGAAATGGGGTAAAGCAGCCAGGCAGCTTTCAGGAGAAACAAACAAACAGGAGACAGCAATCACCACGTTAGGCTGTAGCATCCTGCCTGCTTAGGAATCCATTTCAACATGACAATCATTAAAATTATGACTGTCAGGTTAAGATACAATATTGGGATTTCTATCATACGTATCCTTTTTGTGCACATACTCACTGTGGTAAAGCAGGCATTCTGTATGCTGTATTTATGATGATTACACAGCAAGCACCCCCTTGGAAAACAACATATTGAATGCTGCCAGTACCAAAACATGCCACCACAGTGAAACTTTTTTTCTTTTTGCAATTGTTGTTTTACGAGAAAAGATAACCAGCATAAACTTCAATACAGTATCTGATTTGATCAAACTGATGCATTATTCTACATTTTAGATGAAAACTAATATCTCAAAACTCTACATAAACATGTAAAGAGTAAAAGCAGTGATTAAACGTGTACTTAGTCAAATAAGAGGTGCATATATTGTGTTAATGTAAAATCCTTCTTCCTCGCTCTGTGATTACAGTGTGCTGATCTTTGCGGGGAAAGGAATGCTCTAACCAACTATCGTTTCCAGTGTATTTAATAGAAAATGAACATGACCCAGGAAGAGTTTTGCAGTGATCTCCTACAATTCACAGCTACCAGTCAACTTCCCTTTCTTCTGTGTTAAAAACAGGAAATTCTCTTTATTTGTAAAAGCTTGCAATAGAAGAATGAGTAACAACGTGGTACTATTTGAAACATAATCAAGCACCGAATATTGAACTCTGTAGGTAGGATGCATTCACTTACCCAAACTGAAATGGAATATGCCATCTTTTTGTCATCCAAAAAAAAAACCAACATTATTTGAGCTGCCCCAAGAATTCAAGAAAAAAGCAATAACTATGACACAATATGATCAGTAAATCTGAGGTAAATTCCACTTATTTGCAAACATTGTGTTGTTCGGATTGCAAAACATGGTCACTTTACAAGCCATAGCAAAAAATAACCTCAAAAAAAAAAAAAAAAAAAAAAAAAAAGGTGCAACTAAATAACTGATTTTTTTTTGTTTTTTCTTTTTATCTCTTTTATCTCTGGATCTCTTTTCCTGTCCAAGACCAATAAGGAAACAACTTTGGTGGCTTTGACCTCAGTACTCACCACTAATCTAAGAAAGTTTTTTTCTGAACCTATGAGCTGCAAGGCCAGATAGATAAAAAATGAAAAAGTACTTGATTTTGTACTTGGACAGAGGGATACTACTATGGAAATCTTGAGGAAATAATATCACCTACTGAAAATCAGCTCCATATGTTGCAAATCATGTATTTTGCATGGAGTTGCTTTCTAAGCCAATTTTTTTATTGAATCCTACAGACCTGCCCTAAGGACCATACTAGTGTATTTAAGCATGTTAAGCGTGTAGTAATAGTTGAGCTAAAAGTCCAGGTGACATGTTTTGGGTGAGCTAAACACTTCAGGCAACACATACTACATAAAGAAAAGTTAGTAAAACAATGTAAAGAGACTTACCTTTCTTTGGGTGTGCCAACTCCATGCTTGCCCAGTAAATGAGTATTCAAATGCTTCTTCATCACAAAAGCTACCCTGTGGAACAAACAGAAAAACAGGAAGATTAGTTTTTTTAATATTTTTTCCTTTTTTTAAATAGAGACGTTGTCAGTTTTGAGCATGCACTTGAGCATATTTTACTAATGTTGAAATTAAAACAGTAACTTTGACAGACAATATTCTAAACTTGGGAGTCCACTCTGCAGTGACAAATTTTCTTCAGATTGTAGTCACTGGGTTATTTTCATTACAAATAAGCAATCACAACCATACATCACTGGTCAAATAGAAAAACTGCTTCTGCTTTCTGCTGTAAATTATAATGCCTTATATAATATTGTGAGAGCAGACAACTTTGCTTAAATTGCATTGTCTCATATTATGAACTGACAGAGTCTCAGTTACACCTCTGAATTTATTTAAGTTTAATGGACACATCCTACAACCTTTCTTCATACAAGTTTCATTTTCTTTAATGAGAGTAATAAAAAGAATACAGTAAGATCAGATGCTTTAATCACTGCTTCTGTCTGGTCAAACTTCACTGTATTAATTATTTAAAGAAATATACATGGAAACAAATTAATATTCTTAGTTATTTTATAGCCTTGTGAAAAAAGGGAAGGAAAACAATGAAGCACACTTTTGCAATTACATTTTGAAAGTATTCTTGAAATTAGCAAGACTTTGTTCAAGACATCAACAATAGCAGCCACACTTACACTACCTGGCATTGTGTTTACACCAAATAAAACACAAATAATTTAATTCTATTTTAGTGATACATATAATGGAACAGATAGGAACCTACAGAGTACCATTTTGCTGCTGATAAGACCCGAACATCGATTTAATTATGTCATTTGACTGCTTCAAACAATTTAGATATCAGACTGAAGCTGCAAACTAAAACAGTTCTCTTGATAAGCAAAAATTGTACTGCTGTAACTTTCAGTGTGAAAAGGGCTTGCAAACATTTTTGTTAATTATGTATTACAGCTGTCCTTCATAAAGTTAATTACAAATAGCTGAAAGGCAATAGACTCTATTTGCATATGTACATGAAAGGCATGACATATGCAAAAATATGATTTTAATTAGCATTCCATGATATGAAGGGCTACAAATCAAACTGGCATGTTATAAGATTTTTAACATTAAGCGCTGAATTCATCTGGACGTGTTTGCAGTAATGGACAATGGAAGGACTGTAAAAAATACTGTAGCATTATGGCATGTATTAGCCACGAAAGCCAAGAAAGAGTACTTTTCCTTTACAAATATCACAGTGTGGCTTCTCCATGTCTGATCTACTTTCAGCACTTTCACATTTCTACAGCGAATCTCTCTTGTGCATCCTTTAGGGTGTAAGAACATCATTTTATGTTATTTAAATGACAGCGACTTCATGATCTTTATAAAAAGACATAAGTAATGCCTTAACTACTTTCCACTACACAATGCATAAGTCACTGCAACCACGGGTAATCTATCACACCACGATCATTATTAGTATGCAAGCGCTACTGGAATTACTGTACATGGGGAAAATTATTGTAACAAAGTCAAATCGTGTGTTCTGATAACAGCACAAGGCATTCCAAATGTACTGCTTTCTTGCTTTTCAGCAGAAACAATAACCATTTCTTCACAGCTGTGAAATGTGCCTAACAGATCTTAATTTAGTAATATTCCCACTTTCTGGTACAAACCTTCCCCTCCCTTAAAAAAAAATTAAAAAATATTACTGTTAAAGGGTAATGTGCAATTCAAGTTGGAAAGGCACTTTGACGCTTCTTACACGGCGAAGTGTCCTTAGCAAATGTGGAAGGCAAAGATGCCAACCAGTTACACAGTATTTCTAGGGATGTTTTTTTCCACTTTAGAGTCTGTATACTTGAAGCTGCTGAACAAAAGCCAAACGCTTCTTACATTGCATCTCTGCAGGGGGTACAGACAGAAATACCTTCCTGCAAGTATCAAAGACAAAGGCCTTGTTAATAATTTGAAGTAATTAATCTCCCATTAGATGTTTGGTACAGAGCCACCATTTCGCTGCTGTTATAAAATACAAATAAAATGAAGATTGACTCAATAAAAGTCTCAGCACCTACTAGCAGCTTAAGCTTTTTAACATAACGCCTGAAGACTTGTACTTAAAAGCACAGCCTGCCTTTGTGTAAGCTTAAAGTGCTCAGTACACCTCAAGAACAACCCTCATGTTGCAGATTCAGGCCAAGAAACTAAAAGCAAAGTTGCTTGAGAATGAAATGCAGAATTTATACTACGAAAAAATGAGCCCTTTGTTCAAAAAAATATTTTTTTCTTGGAATAAAAACAAAGACTAAAGATTTCGCTTGAGATACTGAATATGAGGATAACACAATAAAAGGTTAGGTGTGAAAATCATTTGTTTATATTTACCAAATACGGCAGGAAATTTTAAGGGAGCTGTGGAAGTGGGTAGTGAAAACACAAAGAAATGTTTTCAGCACATTCAGTAATTCCATGTTTCCAAGCAATTACAGTTTTAAGGAATCAAAAAAAATTGCTTTTTTCTCCTCCAACAACTGACTCACCTCTGCTGAGGTAAATCAGTTACTCCTAAACTATTGCCAGGATTGGATAGTTGACATGACTTAGCCTTCTTCTTTTCAAATGAATGTTAAGGGAATCTGTCTGGCACAAACAGGGACTCGAGGAGTGATTTCAAGATCATTGTATATATATATATATATATATATATATTTTTTTTTTTTTACAAGCTTGTAATAAGCACTGACTCAGACTTCCATGATTTTTTTTTTCTTTTCTTAACTCCAGTAGAAACAAAAGCGTGTAAATGCTATCAATTAACTGAGTTAACTGGTTTCAAAGAAAAGGCATTAAGAAGGAGTAGGAAAAATCTGAAGTTGCCATACTCCTCCTATTTCGTATCCATGCAAAACAGGACAGACTACAGACCTAGAATCGTTTTTACAAAATCTGATCTAAAAATACTCATTCCCAATTGACATGAAGATGGGCAGTAACCGCTGCACTAATTTCCTAAGGTTCAGGTCTCCTAGGGAAGAAACATCCATTCTAGACTTCCAACTGTTGACCAATGAAAGCTCCCCGCATGCTCATGGAATACTGCTCCCAGAAGTCTCTCCTGGCACTGGGAAAGAGGAGTAGGCAGGACGTTGTTTGTACTCACTGGCATTTTTTTTGTTTGTTTGTGGTTTTGTTGTTCTTGTTCCTGTTGTTTGTTTGTTTGTTTAACTTTGCTAGTGATTTTCAACTTCTCTGGCTCCATACTAGCTTTATTTCCCAACACATGTACTCTATGTTCAAAATCCAGGACAAATTAAAAATAAAATGAAAAATGGCATAGAGCTTTAGAATAGCATCCACGTTCCCTATGGACAGGTTTGGTTTTTTTTTTTTTTTTTTTTTTTTTTTTTTTTTACATAGAAACTATAAATACAAATAACTTTCAATCATAAATATACAAGCACCTTTCCCAAAATAAGTCTGCAGAATATTCTGTTTTCAGTTTGGAAGAGTTGTGGTTTTGCAGGAATGTGTCCACTCATAATCCATGGCACTCTTCAAACAGCACTTGGACTCACTCTGAGAAAGCCTGTAACTGATTTAGGAGCCTCTGAAGACTTGTCTTCAAGTTATAAAAGCATATTTTCATGTACAAAAGAAACAAAGGAAATTCTAATTCTGGGACTAAAGAAACATATTGGACAATCTTGACTTCTACTTTTCATTCTACTGTAGTACAAGTTCTTCAGCATGTACAATGTTTATCATCACAGTACCCAAGGAAAATGAATAATCTGTCACATATTGTTCTCTCATTTTCTCCACAGGGAAAGAATTCTTCTCTGTGAAGTATCTTTTTTGAGAAGGCAAAAGATCCTAGGTTTTATTATGGCTTGAATCTATTGAAGTCTTTTTAATACGTATATTGGTCTGTTAGTGGAAAGTCAGGTTAAAGAAAACAAACACAAAACAAATATTCTAGACCATAAAGTCATGAAATCTGTGACAGTTCATTGTTCCATAAGCATTTACTCCTCAGCCTTGGCCTAATTCCAAGGAAGGAGATCTATCTTATCTCTGCCAGAAAGTCACTTGCATCCACATCAACAAACCAGTCATCTTGTAGTCTAACTACTGCAGAAGACCGGAATTTATTTTTGTGGGACTCTATAAACTAGTTATACAGTAGCTGAAGAGCAATTTTACACTACTTCACAGTGGATACACAGCTCTGCAACGTGTCCCAGAGAATTTACCTTACAGACAGCAATATCCAGTGATGGCAGAAAAGTCCAGGAGAACAACAAATATCTATATTAATATTCTTAATATCCTTTACAACTACTCTAAACTATACAGAATGGGAATTTAACTGTGAGAATACAGGTAAACTACTATATGGTAAGTACAGGCCCTGAATATACAAGATATTTTAATAAAGGTCCTCTAAATTTTTTTTTTTTTTCTTTTAAGCAAACTATAATGCTATTATTTTAAAATTGTTAGCAATTAGATCTTTTATCTTGTTTTTCTTATAAGTTTGGGGCACTCAGAAAGAATGCTATGGTTTATCACTCTGGATAAACTACATGGGAGACCTGACAGCTCTGAGAAATAATAAGAAAAAAGATTTCTCAAAATTCTGTGCACCCGTAGAATATAAGTAATATATTATCTTGTCTGCACCGTCTTCTGTTTTCTACGATTTGTGCCTGAATTTCTGTCCCTGTATCTTAATCTGAGGCCAGAAAATCAAAGCATTCTGCATGGATCACACCAAGAAAGAGGACAGTATGTTTAGGCAACTACACAGTAACACAGATGCACATAGTTCTTATTCCACGACTGGACTACTCTTGTTCTTTATGGTTTCATGACATATGCTGTAAACCTCAATTGTTTGCAGTTGAATGAGTGGTTCATAAGGAGTCCCGCCAATAGAAGCACAATTACTAAAAGAAAGAAAAAGTCCCATTTCTTAAGGCAAATATGAGTCACATGTTCAATAAAACTTGTGTCATTAATGATTTGTACATGTTCTAAGTATAAAAGTAGAACTTCATACACTCAAATCAGCACTTAGTCTAATAATACACAACAGTCTAAATGGACTTAAAGCTAAGTTGTATAATCTAATAATTACATAAAAAGTTACTAAACAAATCTCTTCTCTCTGGCAAGACTTTGCATTCATCAGGTCAATTTCAGGGACAAGAGCATAGAGGAAAACACAGAAGTACCCAGAAAGCAATGGTTTTCTATATACAAGTAATCTTTTTTTCCATGCATCAAAAGTTTAAATTCCTGGGAATTTCATCAAGTCCATCATTCGTGGATGTTTGCTGATTCTGAAAGGTCCAGACTGGGATGCTGATAACTCTCTTGCATGACCGTGCGCAAGGGACTCAATTTAAAAGAAAGTATCTGGCAGGGCTGAGTCTGGTGTGGAAGATATCCAGTAGTTTGAAAGGCTTCATGTCCTTTGTGACAGGATGTCAGGTTCGACTAAATATCTGGCAGGACGAAGTCTAGTGTGGAAAACATCCAAATATCTGAAAAACTTCATGCCCTCCGTGACAGGACGTCAAGTCCTACAATCCTGCATAGGAAAGCTGGGATTTCCTGCTGACTCACTTAGCAGCCAAATGAGGCAGGTCTTTTTACTTCCAACTCACAACTATGATTGTTCTTCTTAAGTTAAAAATAAAAAATAAAATCAATAGCATTTCAGAAGGTTAACAAGTCACATGTCATCACTCAGGCTGAAATACTGATTGTGCTGTGATGCGTTGGCTTACACTCCCTGCTGACCTCACATATTAAAGAAGGGTATGGCTATTCTATGCTCCACCCTCACTAACACTAGTGATCAAACTGAAAAGGAAAACAAATATATCTGGCGTATGTGGCACCTTACTCCCCATTTTCAAGTGCAAACAACTTGGCGCACTGGAAAATGCAACTTTTTCTCTTGAAAGAGAAAGAAGAGGCAAAGGAGGACATCACTAACAAGACAAGAACCAGAGCACCACTGTGGCAATTCATAAAACCTAAAGATTCAATCACAAGTTATACATTTCCAAGAATTATTAGCCTTTCTACCTTGTGTTTGAAAGTTGGGGGGGCTTTTTACACTCTTCTACGCCACAATCATGTATTAACTTTTCCATGGAGATGTACCACTGCTGAAGTCCAAAACCCAACCTTTTTGAAAACTAGTTTTAGGGGAATATGAAATTGTCAGTGCAAAGGACGGCAACCTTCTCTTCTTAAAATATTTCAATTTTACTGTTTTACATGGAATGAACTAACGATGAAGTTGAGATGTCTAAAGAAAAAAAAAAAGAGAAACGACAACAACTTGAATTATTGCATTAGTGGAACACCTGTACACAGCTTGCACCCAATGCAGACTTGAGTATCACAGCAGCTACTCTTCCTGACTTGCTTTGAACAGGATGACAGACAACAGGATTGTCAATGTGCTGTTCAATGACCTGCATCAATCTCACGAATAATTTACTGCTATATCAGACAGATCATTATGGATGAGTTGTGCACTATCAATCAATCGGCTGTATTGTTCCTGCATATTCCTGCATCTATCATCCAGAAGAGAGAAAAAATCCCTCAACATACTCCTGTTGCTTTCTGTCACCAATCTGCGTCCTTCAAAATGTGAAAGAATTATTAGTCACATGGCCATAAATTAATAGCAGGGGGCATAATTATTTCCTTTTATGTATTTTGGCATAAAAGAGCTGGGTATCAAGAAAGAGAAAAGAAGCTCCACGCAAACCGACCCGGAAATATCATGCCATCCAAAGCTGTTTTCTCACCATCTCGCTTTCAAGAGATGTACGTAATATAAACCATTCAGGATAGAAATTAGCCTGTCACTGCAAGGACTGTGGCAAAAGGAAAAAAACATTGGTAGTGTCTACATTATTTCCTTGATCTTGAGGAATTCACTTATCCGTTAATTGTATGCGTCACCTCAAGTCACTTAGTTTGTAACTGAAGCTGAAAGGTTTCCTGTAAGTTAGCCACAGATTTGTTCTTAATTTCACTTTCTTATTGCTTTATGTCTTTTTTTTTTTTTTTAATTTTTATTTTTAATATCAAAAGCATCCCAAGAAACCTCAAATGAACAATGCAGAGGTTCAAGCACCTGTGTCCCCTGGACATCCCCTGTTCAAACATCAGAAATTAAAAAGGCTCCAAAATTCACAGTAAAATATCATAAAGGAATAAACGAAATAAACGAATAAATTAAAATTAATGACCAGTGAAACCAGTCAGACAAACAAACAAACAAACAAACAAAAGCAATCAATTTTAGGAAATTTAACTTTTAATTCTCCCCAAACACCTATGTTTAGAAATGAAGCTGAAGTTGTTCATGCACCATTACTAAAAATAACAATCTACTTGAACAATATGCAACTGGGTATTCTTCTCAAGCAAAATAAAATGTAATAAAAATATTTTTGTTTTGTTTTAAATCTGAACTTTCCTACTGAAGTTGAATTGACCTGTTGTCCATCTAAACATCCACAGTTCTGTTATGGAGCCAAATTGATGATAAGCTAATAAAAACTAAAATAAATAAAAGATTGCTTATTATACATACTATTTTTAAACTGATCCCTGTAAGTAAACAAATGGCTCTCTACTTATTTTGTTTGCTTAATGGGCAGACTAAAAATAGCTGAAACAGTGGAAAAAACTTTGAAGTCAAAAGGTGCTCACTTTGTCAGGTAATCACATTACAAATATATGGGAAAATTAGTACTGCTACAAGAAATGTTTGTTTCAATATTCAGAGGAGTTAATGAATGTTAAGTGATAATGGTAGACAACAGCACTATGTAATTACATTTCTAAACACACCTTACGAAATCACTTCTAAGCCAGAAGAATCACATGTTCTATTAATTTTCATTGGTTATCAAACATCTGCAACTGTCACCTCCGCCAGGTGTTTGGTAATCTAACAGCTGCACAGAGTATTAAAAAAACCAAAAACCACAATGCTTTCTGCAGTCTGCTGTCAGCCTCCCAGTTTACCAGAGCACAGACTCTCTTCTCCGAGTTCTGAAATGACACCTTAGGCTTAGCGTTTAGAGTGCACTGCATCTAAAATAAATTACCATCAACATCCAGAAACATAACAATACCAGAGAACGTATTTGTTGTAAGAAATAAAACTCTGGGAATGCTTTCAACACACATCAAGATTTTCAGCTATATACAAAAGGGCATCCACCCATTTTGCCACCAAGAAATTGCCCTTTTCCTTTCTTTTCTTTCAGTACATACATCCAGCATTCCTATAACAGCTCCCTTCCGTTCCCATTTCCTTCCTCTCTTCAGGCATTGTTTTGTCTCTTCATCCACGATCCATTTCCTAGCATGCTCAGTACTTCACATCTAAGCATAGCCACAATATGATGCAGGAGACATCAGTTCCACCTATCATCATCTTGCATTTGGAAAGAGACTTCAAACTAATCTGCTTCAGGATAAAGAACAGAAATGATGTTGCCTGTCACTATCTGCAAGTGTCAACTCTAAAAGGCTGGCACGTGCTTTTTTTCCTTGATTTCAGTAGACTGATGTGTACATTGTGTTTTTCAAAGCCTGTAAACATGTTGCTCTCAGATCATCAGTGTGACATCTCCAACTGATGGCTTCTTTATGTCCCTAGTTAATTTAAGACTTCAGTAGGAGAAAATGGACCTCTCAACTTTGCCTCAGAAAGACAGTGCAGGCTATGAATTAGTTCTCCCTCTCAATAGAACAGTGATTTCCAAAATTTGAGTTCAACTTAAAATTTATAGAGCTAAAAAAAATACATAATTATGTTCTCTCTAACATTTTTTTGAATCTTTTGTTCTTCCTGAACAAAAAGTCACTTTAGATGCTGTGTGCAGATTTTCTACAGGAAGAGCTATCTTAAGAGTAATATCTTTGCCATCAGAAAAATCTGTTATTGCCTATCTTTAAAGGGAATCAGAAGATATTTAAAGACAGTTGACTTCAGGCTGTAAAATGCACAGGCTTCTCCAGCAATAGGGCCACCATACATAACTCAATCAATTCAGGAGATGCAGAGTCTGTGACCCTTTACAAAGTTGTGGCTACGAAGAAAAGAACTGACCACTATCTGATAACTGCAGTGCTCAAAATTAACAGTCAGAAGTCATAAACTATTTTTACTGACAGTTTACCCACAATTTGAAAACACTGCTGGTGATAGATAGCAACTGAACCTAAGAGAATGCAGCCTGCTTGGTCTGTGACAGTAGTGAGAAACTTGCCCTTTGTCTAACATTGAAGAGCAAGTGCTGCTTGATCTGTTTATTCTTGAGAATTAAATCCAGTTGTACAATATATCCTTCTTGCCTTCCATCAGACCTTCCAGAAGACTGTTTAACTTAAGATAGAAAGCAAAATATTTCAAAATATCTGTTCAACAAGATAGCTGCAACTGCATAAAAAGAGTAAAATGAAGACAGCAGTACTCAATCTCTAATAATGAGAAGTATCATTCATATGCATGAATCACTACAACAGCTTTGACAAATCAGAACAGACTGGTTACTGCCTAGGAAAAAAAGAAGGCAAGCCTTTGGATCACACTGGTTTCAATTCACAGAAATTCATCTAATACTTTTGTACGCATAGACACACCAATAGCATAGGAAAAATGAGGACACCCAGCTTGTCCAAGGGTTCTCTAACCTGGCTGTTCCTACTTCAGAGACTAAGAACCATGAAACACTGGTGACAGAAACGCTGCGGTGTATATCTGACACTTGGCTACTGTATTTCATGTTTCACTATGATTAATGTTGATTTTTCATAGTTACAAGATACCTCAGTTAGTAGTTAACATAAACCTTAGAAGTTTGTTGTTTGTTCTGCAGTTTTTGGTCTCAGTTGCAGTTTCAGTCTCTCCAAGTACTCTTTTCTCAGCCAGCTCCAAACCCCCAAAACATGAGATTTGTAACAACAAATTTCTCCCCCTACCACTGAAGAGGAAGGAGGCTGGCTGAAGAAAGCAACACTGATTGCTAGAGGAAACCACAACATGCAGACCAGAAGGACTTGCATGCACCATACAAGCACCACAGATCTTCTGAACTCTTTCAAATTATGAGACTGAACATGGAACCAGCAGCGTGGAAGTCTATCCAAATGAGAACTCCGGGTGGCTACTGGGCTGTTACTCCACTTGTCCCATAGGAAAGTGGTAACATCTCTCACCACCTCAGCCACAGGCTTAGCAGGAGAATTACTAGCCACTAAAGCTGCCAAGTGGTAAGTGTGGTATTGCCTAGGTTTGTCCTAGTCCTCTGCTGGACTCACTTCAGACAAAGAAGTGGAAAGCCAGGTGACTAGTGCTGAAATGGCCTTCGTCCATCACCTCAGAGGCTGAGAGCTTTGATGCTGGCAAGTTTCAAAAAAGGGACTGAACAAGTTATTCTTGTACCTGGTCTCAGAAAAAAAATGCAAGTTTTCTGTAAACAGCTGAAAGATGCCTCTTCTGAGACTGCAAGGCAAGAGCTGGCTGAAGGCAGAAGCTTACTAAAAACTCTGAAATTCCAAGTAAGTGTTGAAGGCTTTCTGCAGGATTAACAGGGTACTCACCTGAGAACCGAGATCTAATTCTTACTGAAGCAGTGAAGACAGTTAAAATAAACACTGAATGAGAAGTACATTTTGCATCAAAAGACACACATTCTTGCAGTCCAGTATAGATGCTGCACACATTAGCTATGAAAACTGTTATCAGTATGAGGACAAACAAAGGAATATATCTAAGACAAATCAGTACAGTGATAAAGATGATATCTGTGACACAGCAGAAGATGTTCCCTGGCAAAGAATACACCAGTCTCAGCCAGTAGTTGAGATTTGTGGCCAGAAATGGTCAGAGTTAATCAAGCATGAGAAAGATGGATCTATCTATGTGCCCAATGGAATTAAGAAAAAAACACCTTTGATCTCAAGAGCCTATATATACATATACAGACATATTGAGTGTACAGACGAACAAACCTTTGAAGGACAAATAAGTTTTGCTGAAAACAAAATGTTATGGTATGTTATTAAAAAAAGAAAAGAATTATTAGATTGCGTGAAAAAAGGCAAAAAATGGAATTCATTTTTTTTCTGAGTTTTGTCAGCCAAAACTGTGAGATATGTTACTACAAGGATAAATTACAGGACTCTAGTTTTATATACAAAGTGAAAACCTGGCCCTATAAAGAGTTACATAAAGAGACATAAACCATGTCTCTTTAACAGTAAAATTATTGTCATCTTTCTGAGATGACACTTCCACTACAGGGCTCTTCCTTTTTTGATCCTTGCTGTCGTTGTAACCATAAAGCCTTAGGTTTAAGTGCTAGTATGGAACAATGGAATCCACCAGTTTTCAACAGAATGGAAACCTGGAAACATAGGTAGCACACATACCAACATACACATAGCACTATTCCATTTTATTCTATTACAACATATTTTGTTTTTCATGAAATTTACATCATTAATGTCAGCCTCAGAAACCATCAATTACATAGGAAGACATAAGTAAAATCTGGGCTATTTAGTATCTGTGTTTCTTTATCCCTGTATAACATGAATTTGGGACATTTTAAGAAACTGAACAAGGTCTACCTATTTTCATTTTTGTGCTAGCAGGTAAACAAAGCCAAAGAAGCTGGGCAATCGGGTGCTCTTGTCATGTTTTGATTCTGTTGGCATTGAACTGTTCAACTGAACAGAACAGAAAACTATGTTTTAAAAATTTGCCAGACATGCAAGAATTCTCAATGTTCTTAAATGAGTTAAGAAATTTGAGGACACATTTGAAGAAATGGCTTACATCTTCTCCCTTGAAATTATCAGTGGCTAGAAGCAGAGTACTTTCCACTACTTGTTCAAATTTCTTTCTCCTATTTCAACACAACTCTCTCTAAAATCTGTAACAACTGACTTCTCTAAGAATTAAACAAACAAACAAACAAAAAAAGAACTAGCAAATAAGTAAACATTCCTTCCAAGCTATTTCTTGGAATTTAAAGGAATTAAGTCTAAAGTAATCAACTTTACACAGGTCAGCATAAATTATTGGGATAACAGGTTTGTTTTTTTTTTTCCCCACAAACAGTCCCACAACTGTGAGCCGTAGTTTTGTCATGGACGAATCATAACAACACTCAACACCGACTGTAAAGAAACATTTGATGACTTAAAAAATCATGGAAAATGTCCTATAAAATTATAGGCCTATCTTGTATTCCTCTCCGAGCAGAGAAATTTAAAAAACATGGTCACAACTGGAGCAAGTGTGGAAACCATTGCTTCGGACCAGAGGCTTTTCAGCCACAGGTGGCCTCACATTTCAGGCAGTATAAATGATCTTTGAAAAATTAAGTATATAAAGAATGCTTTCTCGTTTGTTTCAAACTAAAATAAGCAAACAAAAATCAAAGAATTATGTTCCTTTATGTTTTCTCAGAACCACCAAAGGCACGACTTACGACATGAAATCTGGGCAGTGTCTGGGCAGACCTGGAGACAGGATTAGTTTGATCAGCATGCAACTTTTGAAGCACTGAATAGCAGGCAGTGTCGTATGCAACACATAGCCAAATGGATGGATGGAATTGATTTTGTAAAGAGCTATGAATAAAATAGTCCAAAATATTAACCAATAAACACATGCCTGGGTAAGAAAGCCATATTATAAAATTACTGTAAAGATCCTGTAACTGTTCAGGGGAGGAAAAAGTCCCATTTTCCACCTAGCCTGCAAGCGCCGAGTTTTCTGATAATAAGATCCAAGGAACCTGTAAACCCAAGGCTCTAATTTTCTTATGGCAACTGTGTAATATTTTGCAAAGTAAAATTGACTGAGATGGAAGCTATTTTGCATGGTACAGTGGCGATGGCTAACAAATGAGAGTTTTGTGGGCTGAATGTTAGTCCCCTGCCTCATCTGCCACCCCTAATGACAGCAGCCACCTGCTGTTTTATTGTCACAGCTGGAGCCGGTTCACACTCCTTGGTGCTGAGCTCTGCCCATGAGCGCCAAGCTCTCGCCTCGCCTCATTACTTTGATGAACTTTTTATGGTCAGCACCCATGAAGACCTCATCTAGGACTATACAACCTAGATCGGCTTCAGGGAGTGCTTCCAGCTAGCACGAGGTGATAATACACAGCGACACTATGGCTGCTACTGTCTGTCACTTAGTCAAGTCACTGTACTACACTCCTGGCTCTACAGGGCCCTCAACAGGTAAAATGCCATGAAATTCTCCTACGTAATAAAGTTATTTCTCTCTTTTTCACATTGTAATACAGAGATCGTGTCACACTAGCAAAATCTAGCTTTTCAAAGATAGATATGAAAGTAAAAAATATACCGAGCTGTTTACTACATATAGCTACAGAGAAGAAATTTCTACATCCTACAGACATAAACTCACTGCATTCCTAAAAAAATATATCCTGTGTTAAAGAAGCCGACAGTGAAAAGCACATTGCAGCTTGATTAACAGTGCCCAATATGGAAAATCATAATTGCATGTATTTTATAAGAGAAGGATCATTTTAACCTAAAGAAAAGAAAGCAGAGAAACAAAAATCAAGCGAGCTAAAACAAATTACTACCCAAACAAATCCCCTGTGGGAAATGATATATGCTAGCCTCCCTCCTCCAAAACAAAACCCACACAAATGCATTTATTGGATATGATAATAGAACAAATCACGATAACAATAAAGCAAAACCTTTTACATTGTCTGATACTATTTGCTTCCAATATAAAAGTAAGCATGATCGTCCTTTCCTTTTCAAAAATTTTTCGTACTAGCAAGCGCTCCAAATCCCACGTGCTTTGTGTACGTTTTTAAACTTCATCAGAAATTTCCTTATTGATTTATTTCATGCAGACTGCTTTCTGCTCCATCACTGAAATTTTACCCCAGGTTTACTTTCAGCAATAGAAAAATCCTTCTGGTGTCAACAGAGCTTTATATTTGCCCATATTTACATATATCATTAAGATTAATATATGTGCTATTAATAATAATTTCATTAACATTCTGAAATCATCAAATAACATTTTGACTTTTGAATGGCTGTAGGCTATTATAAGCCTAAAAACTAGAACATTTTCAGTATTCATTGTGTAGCAATCCAGCTGATCAGTTTTGACAAATTCATGCAATGTTATAAGCCATTAAACTTCATTTAGTTTCATTTAAAAATTCCACCTAAAAAAAACCCAACTGTCTTTTTTTTTTTTTTTTTTTTTTTTTTTTGTATAGACATGATTTCTAATACATAGCAGTTCCCAGGATTCATTAAGAACTTTTGGTTTTATTTGTTTTAATTTTCCTGAAGTGTTTTGAAGTTTCCCACAAAAACATATTTTGAAATAATATTAAAACAAGTGCTGAAAACCTCTGATGGGGTATCATGCAATTTAGCTCCCCTTGAGGAGGATGCTCCGCACTTGCTATGATAAGGTCCCTGAGATGGGTGGAACCTTAAAAACGTTCCTGAGAATAGACATTATCCTATGTTTTACAGAATTTATTTATACAATCCCTTCTTTGTTAGCACTTTTTCAGTGTGTCCTAAACTGCAGTTAGAGACCCAGAAAAAATAATAATATTTTAATAATGGTTTCCACTTTGCTGAGCACCTTCTGCAAAGTCCTAAAAAGTATTCAAGGGAACTTGCATAACAAGGGCCAGAAGTATATTAAAAATCCTGTTATATAAATGAAACTAATTTTTCTACAAATATAATTGATAGCTCAACAAGAGAATTTCTTAAGCACAGTGACCTATTAATGAATTGATGATATCCTTTGTCAACATAAAAAAAAATAATAAAAATTCCCTTGTTTTGACCAGCTGATGGATGTGTCAAATGCATGTTCAAAAGTAAAACACCAAGATGCAGCTTGATCAGTGCAGGGTAAGACATTACAAAACGCCTCACTGGAATGACCTATGGTTTCACCAGAACGATCTCATAGTGACAATTGTAATTAAATAACATCTGAGTTGTTTGGTTTTTTGTTGTTGTTGTTGTTTTTTAAAGAGGTGCTGTGTCAGCTACATTATTCCAGTTATGCGTTTTGTGAGAGAGCACAGTCAATCCATTCAAAAAGTTTATATTTTATCAATTTCTAACCCATAGCAAGAACTACCTCTAAAGCCACAGTTACCAAGGTGTGTGTATATACATACATACATATATATATATATATATTTTCACCAGTTATAACAGAATTTGTTAAAGGATGCATGGACATCCAAACAAGCTACACTTTTGCTCACTGTCTTATATTAAGTAGCCTACATGTATGCTTAAGTATTTAGAAACATTTTTCCTTTGCAACATTGTGTTACAGTGGCATTATGACTGTGCTTTATAGTTATATTCTAACATACTTCAATTTATGCAGTACTCACAGTTCACTGGTAAGTAATTCTTAATATCCCTCTATCTTCCACCAATTTTCATTTAGTAGCTATTATTTGAAGTTCATTTTCCATGCCCTTTCAATTGTGATTATTTTCCAACGTGACAACAAACATCAGTGCCATTTCTGATGGTGCCATTTACTGGAGTAAGAAAAACAAAGTTTTTAAAAAGAATCTATCAGAAAATCACCAGACAGTAGCAACCTGTGGTCAGTATCAAGATGAGCTGTACATGAATAGATAGTCTGGAGGTAACAGGATTTGTATCCAATTACTCATCCCCAGAGCCATTCTATCCCTGAACGATAAATCTCTATCAGCTGATCCCTTAAGCCATCATCATCTGGTCATGCGACCGTGTTCCAACAGGAAGGACAAAAAGGAAAACACTTAAAGTTTTCTATTCAGATCTCTAAGATACAGAATAGTCATATTGGACCTCTTAGAAGTTTTGAAAATGGATCCTAAGAAAATAGAAACAGGCGTATGAAATTTTTGTCTTAACATAAATATTGTCTTCTGTACTTACTCCAAGCATATAAAGAAGCTTTCAATATGTGCATTATCCTTGCAATGATCAGAAATACATGCTGACTTTTAAAAATGGCTAATTTTCATGCTTGCTGTAACAGAAAAGGACATTCATGTGAAGGATATTGAAGACACTGCCTAAGAATTGTTCACCCTTTAAAAAAATACTATCACTGTAACGCTGACAGTGTTGGTGTCAGGTTGGGCAATTAGCCACTTAAGTGTGAATAAGACCTGCCAAGAAGCTGTTTCATTTTTGCCTCAGAATATATGTGTATCTGTGAGCTGGTGTGTGTTTGTGTTCATGCATCAGTGGAATCTGGTTGTTCATGCCAGGTTTTCTTATCACACTTTTCTGCCTCTTTGAATTTGCACATTCCTGCAATACAAAATGGACACGTCTGCTGATAATGTCAACATACTTAGGTTCATAAGGAGAGATTTTGTGTAACTAGATCTGAAGTAGCCTTTTTGCGTTCATTACCTGACCCTGTCTGTTTGCACAGTGCTAGAAGAGCTGTTCATGGGAAGAGCTCCAACACTGCAAACTCCTCTGAGATGTTAAAAGGCAATGGATGTGGAAGGAATCAGCATCAAAACACTCTCCTACAAACTCCATTTTTACATGTCATCTGAAGGAAATTCTCACTTCATAGAGCACACTAGATTCTATGGGATGCCGAGAGCAGCTTGCAATCTATTTAATATTGATCACACACTATGCTTTCGACTTCTGTACATCTGTAGGGGAAATTCCAGTTGGTAGAACAGCATAGAGTAGTTCAGTAGGAAGGGATCTTCTGAGGTCATCTAGTCTTGCTGCCTGACCACTTAAGGGCTAACTAACAGTTAAAGCATATTATTCAGGGCACTGTCCAAGCACTTCTTCAACACTGACAGGCACAGGGCATCAGCCACACCTTTAGGAAGCCTGCTCCAGTGCTAGACCAGCCTCATGACACAGAAACGTTTTCTAGCGCCCAGTAAGACCCTGCCCTGAGAGCTTTGTGCTGTTCCCATCCTTCCACGGGGTGTCAGGAGCAGAGCTTGCCACCTCCCACTGCTCCCACCTCTCAGAGAGCTGCGTAGAGCTGTGAGGTTGCCTCTCAAGTCTCCTCCAGCCCAATGTCCTCAGCCTCTCCTCACAGAACATACCATCCAGCCTTGTTACCAGCTTTGTTACCCTCTCCAGAAGGCTTTCAAGGACCTTAATCTTGGAAAGATAAGTGAATAAGAAGTCTAACGGGCACCAGACTACAACACAGGCAGGTCAGAGTTACTGCATAGAAATCCTGAAGGCACATCCAGACTTCTATCTCCTTGATGGAGTAAAAATCTTTGGACTCCTCTTCTGTCGTTTTGCTGTGGGTGAGGAGTGGGAAACTGGTGCAAATATTTACCTTGCTTAATTCAATAGCAAAAATACAATTATTCCAAATAAGGAACCTACAAATGTTCTGATGTAGTCATTCAAAATTACAAAAAGCGTAGAAAAGATGTAAACAATTTACAAATCGAAACTGAAGAGTGCACAAACAGAACAAAAAATCCCTCTCATAACATTTCAGTGTACAAGTATTGAAGCTACCTTCTTGACTACTTATTGGGAAACTTCTCAAGTTTTAACAGTGTCGACAACTCACGGAGAATTCACCACCACTTATGATAAAAAGAAATCCTGCTTTTCAAGAAATATATTTCAACAACCCTGATGAAAATTAGTAGATTGTATAAAACTCTAAGTACCTTAAGGCCAATGAAAGTAATTACCCAATCATGGGTAATAGAAGGTGAGGTACAAGTTACTAAATAAGATGTGGATAATGAACTTCAAACTCATCGCTCTTCAGTCTCATGGAGTTACATGAATCAAGTATGTGACAAATGTTTTTGAATAAAGATTCACAGTCATGACTGCCATTTTTCTGAATAAACCCCACCACTTGGGAGAAAGAAAACGCTGTGCTTAGCTGCAGCATCAGTAGCCCCTCGATTTCGTCAGAGACAACGCAGTTGCTGTGTTTAAGAGCAAAGCTGGTGCAGTAATACCCCATCACACACCAAAAATGCAGTTTTTATGCTCACAGATGGCATTTGTTGCGTACTCCAAAACTGCACAGGAGAGGAATCTGATGGCATGATGGCTGACATTTCTTTCTCTCCACCTCTCAGGGGCTGTTTCACTGAATAGCTCTCAGCTTCTCCACAGATCTCCACAGAAGATGATGTTCAGAAATGGGATGAATCTCCCTCCCCAGAGGGATAAATGTATCCCGGCTCCAGCACACAACTAAGCAAAGACCAGCCCAACACCACTTGCACATCTTTGCCTTTGCTTTCCATGTAATTTTTGCCAAAGGGGAAGACAGACTAGCATGCATTTATGGACAGAACTGAAGAAGCAAATTATTTTGATTATTTTTTCAGGTTAAACTGGAATTCCCTTTTCCAGTATTCTTTATACATTTTTCTGTGTACGCCCGTGTCTGTTACATTTGTAGCTCCCAAAGAACGCTGCCTTTCACTGTGCTTTTTTTAAAGGAGAAACAAAGCATTTCTTCTCACTTCTTTGCAGTTGCATCACTAAAAGGATTACAAAGTATTCTAAAACAATGTATTTCATTCCAGTAAAAAAAAAAAAAAAAAAAAAAAAAAAAAAAAAAAAAAAAA
>NW_024962263.1:35031263-35033763 GCF_019238085.1 Lagopus leucura
AAAAAAAAAAAAAAAAAAAAAAAAAAAAAAAAACTGAAAATATTGATATTTTCTTTTAAAGAGTTGACATTTTTGTTCCCCAAATACCTCTAAATTAATGCAAGCTTACTTCCTGAAGAAAAGAGCAAAAATAAGTGTTGGTTTCAATATAGTGCATATGATCTAGATACCAAGGTCTAATCACAACATATTTATCAACATCTAGCATTTGGCTAGTATATGATGTCCACAGGCACTTGTAGTGATAGCTGTCACACTGCATTCTCTTTCTGGCACAAATGAACACAGCAACAAGGACAAGAAATAGAGTGCAGTATAGAGTAACAACATCGCCTGGAATTTAGCCCATAGTGAAGAAACAGTCAAACTCATTATTGACTTCACTGACAGAGGCTCATGCTCATGGTGGCAGAATATTTCAGCAGTCAACAAGCTTTGAGAGGCTTATTTCTATTAAGGGAGCTAAAGATTTTTTAGAGGTACTGTATTCTTCATACTTTCCTTCTCTTTCACTTACCAGAGATCAGAAAGTCATTATCAAGCCAGGCATGTTCCTCACAAAGAAGGACTAAAAGGACATGACCCACCCTCCTCAGAGTTCCAGTGCCACATTCTATATAGAATGTGATATGGAAGGCTTTTAAAGTCTTATCTTCTCTTTCAAGGAAAAAAAGAATAGATATGAATGCAAAGGATATGAAAAGCATTACCAGTGCTTGTTGTTTTGCAAAGTCTTGTCTGTAGTCCATATTTTTAATATTTTAATTTAATTTCATAGAGTCATTAAGGCTGGAAAAGACCTCCAAGATCATCCAGTCCAATCATATTCCAGGCTAGTGTGGCCTGGCAGCAGAGGGGCAGTGTATGAATCAGGGCTCTCTCTCAAAATTTGTGCCCTGAAAATCCCAGAAGCCAGTCTTCTTGAGAGCATTACAGGAGAAGGGTATTTGCTCAATGGCGGCTGAGATGGATTTCTCCTCACCAGAGATCCCTGAGATCACTGTCATGGAGAATGAGGTACACTATGAACTCTGCTTTGAAGCCACTTCCCAGCTTACCTGTGTTTTAGCAACAATCCTACCAATTTCAATGTCCTGTAAGACAGACAATAAACAAGAGAGGCTATCCGTCCAGGTATTAAGAATGACTCTTGAGTCCAGGACTGACAGTTTTGAGCCTCAGACTTCAGACACAGTGAAGAAACCAAAGGCAATTGCGCCACAAATAAGCAAGAAACTTAAGAAGCAATCAAGAAAAAAATAAGATGATACAGGCCTGACCGATAAGCCTTAAAAGACAAAATAATCTATTATAATGCTTCCTTGGAGAGGACATCAAAGGCAACTGACTGTATCATATGGTTTTCCAGCATTTAGCAAGAATCTTTTTTCCTCCTTGGTTCGCTCATGGCCACTTTCCTATTACTCTCCTCCCCCTCCCCCCCCCTTTTTTTTTTTCCATCTCCATCGAGCTGGAGCTACTCTTAGCTGGATATCTAAAGATTTTGCAAGTCTGAATCCATCTCTCAATCACATTTAAAGGCAAACCACAATTTTCATGTGTAAACACAAATTTCTAGTGAAGTTTTGCAAATAGCAGTAAAAACAAGATAATATTAAAAACTGGACTGAGGGGAAAACATGGCACGGAAAGAAAATAACATTAAGAATATCGCTCAGCCACACTTCCCATGACACTGGAGTAGTGAGGAGGAAAACAGACAGTAGCATCATCAAGAATAGAAAAGGTCCACTAGCAGATGATTAATGAGAATGACGTACTAAATGTCACCTCTTGTCATATTATACTTTCCTTCCTCAGACTTTATTGTTGCTGTTGTTTTTTTTTTTTTTTATAAAAAAGATTATTGAGTTCAGTTCAAAGTCAAGTTCCTAACAACTTGTTCTTCCCCACATTCTATCATTTAGTGGTGAATGCTTAACAGGTGAAATTAAAAACTAACAAAAAAGATGATCAGATGAAACCAGAGGAAA
The DNA here is from genome assembly GCF_019238085.1 of Lagopus leucura. NCBI lineage: Eukaryota > Metazoa > Chordata > Aves > Galliformes > Phasianidae > Lagopus > Lagopus leucura. The sequence goes on from NW_024962263.1 coordinate 35,033,258, forward strand.
TGATGGGCTTAAATGTTCAGATCTTTAGTCAGAAGCTCATATTCAAATTACAAAACTCAGTTTTATCTGTCTGCTGAGTCACACCAAAACCATAAAGAAAACCTGATACGTCTTCAGAAACAGCCTGATACAGAAGACTCCAGTTGTTCAGCAGGAAACTAAAATAAATGAAAAATTGCAACCCTCAAACACAATGGACGGGATGCCAGGCAGAACACATCACAATTCTGAGCTGAATAAACAGAGACAACTTAAAGGGCATGCAATCTTTAAATTCTCTAAATTAGTTACACTGAGTCCTGTACTAATTTCACCGTTGCAGTAAATCCTTAAAATAAACACTATTCAGCAAAGGCCATGGAAACCTGTGCTGTACTTGGAAACCCGGACCGCCTGAGAAGATATCAAACCCATCTGGCATTCTTGAGAGTCAGCTATAGGAAGAAAACTTTGTAATGTGCTTACATGAGGAATACAGGCACCTGAAGGGCTATTTGTAAACAAAC
>NW_024962263.1:35036263-35078888 GCF_019238085.1 Lagopus leucura
ATGTCTTAGGGATTTTTTGTAGTATGATGATCAATATTATCAATTTTTTTCACTCAGCAGAGAATTGTACATTTCAAATGCATTCATTATGGGGACAAGAAAACTTTTCTCTGATGAGAAAGTGAAGATGAGTTTGGGTTCTCTGCATGCCCATACCACACTGTTTTCAGAATCACTTTTTCCAAGCATTGCATCAAAGCAGTTGAGTATCTGGTTGATACACAGAACCACTTCAAAACAAAACAACAAAAAAATTGAGTATAAAATCCTAAAATAATTAATGTTTAAGATTAAAGAAAAATGTCAAGGATTTACTCATGCATATTAAAACATAAGAATAAAGACATTTAAGCATGTCACACTAACATAGAAGTATCTGAATTCATACAACTCAAAAAATAAGAGGTGGAAGCTGAAACCTTTCCTTCCTTCAGATCACAGTAATATTCTTTATATAGAAAACTAGCATGTTTTGGTAGTAAAGGCAAAAAAACGTTTTTTATATATATATATTTTTTCCCCTTCCTTGAGGTCTCAGGACCTCCAGGGAGAGCCACTGGGAGAAAAGAGGTGGGCAAGGCACCTCAGTGCCTCCACAGCCCCTTGTGCCACAGGCTTCTTCCACGCCTGGCCCAATTGAGTGAGTGCTGGACAGCTGAGGGACATCAGTGCCACTGTGTTCTTCCTCCTCCTCCATCTCTTGCTTGCTGCCTCCTGTGGCAACATCCCTCGGGATGCAGCTCAGAGCCCACTGGGAATGACTGTATTCCCTCTGGTTTCCCTAGTGGCAAGTTGGCAGTGTACTCTGTTGGTTTAGTCAACCATGAAACGAGCACACTACTTTGCTACTGCATTGGAAAACTTTTGTTTAGCTTTACTAATAAAACTGCTTAGAGATATTCAAAAAATGCCTAGAGGAAATCCAAAGGAAAAAAAAATAATAATCTGTTGAGTAAGGAAGTAGTATTATTTCAAGCTAAGTTTGCATCCCAATAATTGCAGGTGGTATATCAATGCTGGAGAGCACTAATGAATGTGAACTTTTTATCCAAACAAGAAAGCAAAATAAATATATAAATAAAAACAAAGAGTATTTGTTTCCATGGTGATTTTCAGGGATGATGGGGAGGGGAGAAATAGCAACCAGGTGGCAGTAAGTCAAGTGACACTGAAGATTTATTGGTTTATTTCTGCATATGGCGGGAAGCAGTCCCCTCACACGACATCAGGCGTGGCAGAGCAGTGGCTGCTGACAAGGCTCAACACGGCTCTTTTTACTCCTGTCAGAGTCGGCAGCCGTGGGGGCACCTGGAAGTCATGGTGGGGAAAGAAGAAATGGTGGGGAGGAGGACAGGCGCAGGGGGACTGAAGGAGCCACGTGCCCATGGGCTCCAGGCCCTGGTAGAACCCCGCAAGGCCACTGCCTGCCGAGCACCCACCTGACCAGCACCCATGAAAAGGCCAGTGCAAAATGCCTCAGCAAAGAGGCAGATGAAACGATCGCTGCTGATCCACCCCAGGATGATGCTGTTACAATAAACACTCACGACAACTTGCGACCGAAGCGCTGTTACAACACTAATTGTCCATGAAAGCTGACCTGCAGCAAGGCAGCAGAGTTCAGTTTCGATAGGCCCGGCTCAGGAGCGCCAGCATGATTGCAGATGACAGAAGACATCCACGCATCAAAAATCTCTGGAAATGCCTGACGTGACTTTGCACACTGCAGAAAAACAGCAGAAATCTGAGAGTCTTGGCTCTTTGTCAGGAAGCAAAAAGGACCACGGGGATGGCATTTTTCAGAGCATCTTTCTAAACCGACATCAGCTTTGCTACACCTAATAAAGCACGTACCCTGCCTGTCCTCCCTATTACCGTATCTTCAATCAAATATAAACCATGCACGGTTAAGAGAACATTGGATTTTCCCAGCCAAAGAAACGTTCCTCCTTAAGTTTCATTACATTTGCTGATTTTGATTCAACTGAACAGTTTTCTCCCCGTTTTGTCTTAACTCGGCAAGTGCCAGGACTTGCAACTTCCTGGTGTAAAGCCCTCGCAGAAATGCTGGAAGTGTGTCAAGGCAAGCAGGAGACAGTGTCACTGTTCCTCACTGCTAGGAATATTCCCTTCAAATGCATTCTGTAGCACAAAAGGAGTAGAGAAGAGAAAGTAAGGAAAACAATGATGCAGTCAAGGTTATGAATTTCAGAAGGGCTGAATATCTATTTATTTTTAAGTACAAAAGTAACCATGTTAAAAATAAAAGAAAAACTGAATTTTTAATCATGAGCAATGCAGAGTGATTTACTACCGCCATGGTGTTTTAAATGTGAAAAGAAAGCTTCAGCTTTATAGCATTTGTAAGTTACAATTACTGCAGCATTTCAGGATTTTTAATAAGTTAATCATGTACACGAAGCACCTTCCTACAATAGCAATTTAAAATCAGTTTTTGTGATATTAAATAACCTCTCATTCTATCTTATTAAGAACAGTGCAGCACAAAACCAATATCTTCATTGGTAGCCTTAACAGTTCAACTTTTTAAAGTGCATGTATAAAATGAAATGCAAGGAAGCAAACAAATCTTGAATCTTATTCAATAAACATAATTTTGGATCAAATAAACACTTTATCTTGTTTAACTTTTGAAATAGTTCAATGTTTAGATTGACCTAAATATAAAGTTTAAAATTAAATTGATTAAAAATTGAACCAGTTTAATTATTCAAAAGATTTCAAAATTACCCAGTTTAAATATTGAACAGATTGAAAATATTAAGCTACGATGCCAAAAATTAGAAATGTGAGCTAAAAATAACAAAATATGTACGGAGAAGCACTACAGTTGCAAGGGGTTGTTTTTTGTTTTGTATTTATTTGCTGTTGTTTTGTGGTTTTTTCCATATCATATTCGGAATTAGAGGAATAATGCAATGAACTACTAAGATTTTATATAGATGGCATGAACAATTAAATATGTAAAGCAATAAAGGGCCATTGGAACATTTAGCAGGGGAGAGCAAAATTAAATGGCTTATTCTTGGACTGCATGTGATTATAAACCAACAATTCCTCACCCATTTGGTTACTTGCCCTCCACACACAACTTCTCCCATCTAGGTATTTCTTAAATCCTCCTTCAATACAAACACAGACACCACCCACCCACTCACAATAGGAGAGACTTACACATCATTAGTTTGAATCCACCCACATCTGGGTGGATTAGTAGGCAGGATTTGGTTATTTCTCTATTTAGGCTGGCAAATGATGTGCGTCATTCAGATACAGTGGGGTTCCCAAGTAGGAAGAGAAGGCTAGACATAAACCACGTTTCACATTTATCCATCTTCCTTTTATAAAGGAAAAGGAAGTTTCATATCATTCCATACATTTAACTTGGTTAATTTAAAGCACAGAAGTCCATCATGCTATGTTGTAGGCTACCATATCATTTATAAAGCACCCAACACAAAGGTTTGAAACTAAACTGGTATGTTGATATTGTTACAATTTAAATAATGTTTTATTAATAATTTACTAACACATATAGAATGATGAAAAAGTTTTATGTCCTTATACATTACAGGGAAAATGGTCGAAGACATCTATTACAGCCATTTTAATGCATCGTTATTTTTTTTTGAAAGTGATCAACTTCAGGTAGTAGCTGCAATTGAAATATAAGAACCTTGACACAAACTGTTTAAGACAGAAACTTCTTTTAACTATACAACCTTAAATACAAAATAATCTACAGGGACACAAAAAGACTAAATACATTTTCCTAATTTTCCCCTTAATGACAACACTGTTTGGTGCTCATTTAGCTTAACGCTTTTTTCCAAAACTGGTAAAGTATTTGACAGCGTTTCCACTGTTTCCAAAGAACACTTTGTACAACAAGTACTACAACTTTGACCTCTGCATGGCACTGCCATGAGTTAAAAAGGTCTACCTGCAACCAGTGTTGAGTCTGTGCTCCTAAGCATCACCAAAAGACAAAGCAACAAAGCAGCTTGCTAAAACACAACAGAAAAAATTATGAAGTGCTAAGTAGGACCATAAGAAAGAGCACACACTACCAACTAAAATGACAGTGCTAAGCTGAGTGCATCTCAGAAATCAGATTTGAGATGGAAATAATATATAAAGTAAGCTAACATTTTCTAAGCTTCTGCTGTATTCAGGAGCTGTAGAAAACAGTGCAGCAACTGTTTTCCCTTTTTTTGATGGAGAAAAACAGATTTCTAAGTAGCAGCTTGGTACTTTAGCTTAGTTTATATAAAAGGATATCCATGAAAATGTATACACATCTACACACACACACACACACACACACACACACACAAATACACAGAAAAATGCTCGAGCTGAGTTACTAGGAAAAATGGCAAAAATATTTAGAAGTGTATACGTGCCTTGCCCTCTAAAACCTGAGGATGCTTCATTAACTGTAACAGAATGGTGTTTTATACCAGGGAGAGCAAGACTGCAGTGTCTGTCCACAAGGTGCCGGGATCTTACAAACTGAGTACTACAAAAGCTAACAGAAGTTTTGCTCTTGAAACAAGCCTGGAACCAACACAATTGTTTCTCCACATCGCTACTCACATAGGTGTATTTTCAAATCAGGAATCCTAGCTCTGAAAGGCTGCATTCAGGCATCATGCAGCCTCCTTCTCCTCTTCACCTTACCTACATCCTGGGTATGGAGTCGCCTGAATTAACTCATGGAGTAAACTAAACAGGAGTTCTCTATTAGCCTTCTACTTAGGAGAATCTGAGCTCTTCCAGCTTACCTCATGGTCTTATGAGCCACATTTGAAAGGAAAAGGCCAGAGACGTGAATATGTGGCTAGAACAGCACCAAATTTTGGCAGCCACACAAACTCAGATATGCTTCACTTCTGTAGCATCTTCAGATGGTCATAATGAGTCCCTGTTTTGATGTGAGCTTTGCTTTGTGTTACTTTCATCCTGCATTTGATTTTTACAAGGTGATAGACAACCAGTTGTACTGCAAGTAATAACCTTAAAAGGAAGACAGTGCCTGTGCCTAGAATCTTTCTCAAACTGTAATCTAAAGATTTTAAGTCAAAACAATCCCAAGAAATAGCAAAAATATATAATGTTAAAGCCCCTCCACCCCAAAGTTCATTCCTGTTATTTATTTCCTCATATCTGAAACCCATTATCCTGTTTTTCAGATCTGTTCTTCCTTCTTTTTATGGTCCTCTTGCATTGGCACATTATACTTATTACCCTACTCTTCTGATCCTATGTCATACCACTCCAGACATCTCCAACAGCTTAACACCTGCCATTTTCAACCATTATGCTGGAAGTATCAGAAGCGCAGTTTAAAAGTATCCCTAATTACAAAGTGGCTGCAGAGACTTAATATTATCATTTATTCATAGGGGCACAGCCTTTCAAATCTATGATATCCAATGATAACTCTAACAAATGCTCGGTCCATAAATTTTTAATGGCCACTCGTGGGTGTTTTACATTGCTGTCTTTGTAGTTGACCTATTCTCAGGTTTATTAATTGGAAAAGGTTTATTGTACACTAAATAAGACAAGTAATTTTACAGTATTTGAGTTATGCTTAGAGAAGATCAGAAAATTTTGCCTCATGTAAACAAGGGAAACACATCTTTCACAAAAAACAAATAAATTAAACTAATGAGGGACAGTTTATTTTCTATGATTTCTCATGGCTTTCAAACTGAAGACGGGTTGGCAGATGTCTCCATCCTTAAGCAAGCCAACTGCAGTTTTATTGCAACCTCACAGTCATTCCTGTGCTTATGTACCTAACAAGCTCCCTCCTCCCTTTACAGCATGGGCTTTATCTGGCTGGCCTGAAGTTAAACCAACTAAATCCCTTCTGCTCATAAAACTACTTTCCATTACAGAGCGGACAACTGAAACATCTTGCAAAGCCAAGGGAACCTGAAGAAAGAGCGTAAATTTGAAATACACAACTCAGATGAGGATTAAGGCACAACCTGTGGAATTAAAAATCCTACATTCTTTGTGCTGGACCACTCCTTGTCTGATCACTACAGCATCACCAACCACACTGTCACATTTCTTACAGCAGTAGCAGCATGCACTTAATTCCCAAAGACTAAGTTGTGCTGTGCCGCTACATCGCTCCCACAGATACTTTCACCAAACCCAAAGGCATACATTATCCCTGCAGAGCTTTCACTTCAACAGTTCTTGACATATAACTCCTTATATAAATATATTTATATAAATATATAAATGGTGTTATTAACACTATAGAGTAAAGCAACTAGTGCTCCAGAAATTTCAAAATTAATATTGATTACAAAATCACAACCCACTGCACTGCTCATGTGCGTAACACTATAGCTATAAAACTGCCAGTATGTTTAAGACTTATTGTCCATTTTAATGAGGAATCCCATTCATTTCAGCTTAAAAATATTCAAAAGTAAGTTCATGTAAAACATATTTCAAATTAAGACAGGTATCAAACAAACCAGAACGTTTAATTCCAAACTAATTTTTTTTTCTTAATAGGCAATACTTAGTCAAGGCATGTAAAAAACAGGCACTTTATCATATTATATATACATAACAGATGATAAAGAATAATAGTGACAACTATCAAAAAGAAAGGAAAAATTTCTACAGTCATAGGACTGCAATTTAGAAGTCTACCACATTCAAGTCTTTTTCAGAACATAAATTCTGTGAGATACGAGCTTTCCCAGCCATCAATTTGTAAAAACTACCAGAACTATCATCTTTGATTTTGAGAGGCCTCCAAATTCTTTTCTCATACATATATTCCATAACATTAAAATATGATATCATGCTGTAATATTTTCACGTCTTCCATTTGCAACGCAAAGAAATGAAAATATCCAGTCACACATTGGATTGAGTTGGCTCTAAGTTTCACCTGAAGTTCTAAAGAAAAAGGTTTAAAAACCTTCACATCCTTGCTCTTAGTGTTTCATTAATGAGTGAACACTCTTAGCCACATGCTAGAAATAGTATTAGCGGACAAGCCTACCTCAACAAAACACCAACGTGCCAAACAACAGTATCATGTGCAAAATAGACAAGATAAGTGAGCATTTTTCACTACCCTCTGTTGCCATCTTTCATCTATAGAATGTGTTGATTAAGAAGCGGTATAACTGAATAGCAAGGTTATGTTTACAATGTTGTCTTTCCTTCAGTAATAACAAATTAGTTTTTATTACCTGTGATCCATACATTAAATTGGTATCACCAATAAATGTTATCCTTCATTGTTAGCAACTGGTGCTTAGGTATACAAGAATCGTAAGTGAGATCTATTCAGGGGTCCAGGACACTCTTTAAAGGGGATTAACCAGTTAGGGTTATGGCTAATCTAACTTGTGTGTCTGGCAAATGCAAACTCCTTAAGGTAGAGGCTGTGTATTCTGCCCTCAAGAAGAGTTTGATCAAGGCAGGTACAACCAAACACAGCAAGCAAAACTGATAATGGAAAGCTCCAAGGTAGAAAAAGATCATCAGTTGAGACAATACAACTAATAGGACTATACATAAAATTATCACACACTTCCCAAGACATCCTCACCAAAGTTGGACTTATTCAATACTATTAATCAAAGTCTTCCCTTATTCACATCTACATTTTGTGTGACAAAAGCATATGTCTGTTACTATTATCATTAACCCATTCACTTAGCCATGGTCAGTGACACAGAAACGTTCAAAATAAGCACAAATACAGACATATTTGAAACAAATACATTTGCTCCTTGGAGGTCAGAAGTCATTGTGTTAATGCAATTTTTAATCTACGTAGGCAATCCTGAAAGGTGAAAATTCCTTTTACCAAATTAAAAAGCTATTTTATCACTCAACAGAGATCTTAAAATACATTTCAAAACCATAGGCACTGTTTATTTTTCCCTCATTCACCAAAAATAAAGTAAAACTTTTAGTTTCTTGCTTCTTTTTGACATAATGTATGTTCTGAAAAGAAAGAAAGGAGAACCTCAATCGTGCATAGACACTACACCAGCAAATTTAATGGGGCCCTACACATGCCAGCAATTAGGTAATTCAAGATTGTGGCATCTTTGACAAAAGGATGGACTCTATGCTTGAGTAATAAACTTCACGGCATCCTTGCTGACTTCATCAAAAGCTTTATAAGCCGTAACACAAAAATCTTCCTGTCCCCTTCTTATACTTATGCTAACAAAACAAAGCATTTCAAATATTAATATTGCAGAGCCCACATTTCAGGTAGCTGGTAGGTGATGAGGCAGATGAAAAACTGCAAGATATCTAACAGCGCTACTCAGCACATGGCTTTCACTCTTTGAACTTTGTGACTTCTTTGATATCTTTTCCTCACAATGCTCACATTCTCCTAAGCTGATATATTCTGCATGCAGAACAGTAATTCTCCTTTTATATACAACGTTGAAAACCTTGGAATTATGCCATTTTCATTTGTGCAAGAGATGCAGAATCAGCCATGATCTTTAATGTATATTTTCTCTTGGACACAGCAAGTTTTTGAAAACACAGAATGACAAGTAAAAGGCTTCCAGTAAACACTTAAATTCCTTAATAATACAAAAAGATAATATTTCCAATTTTTTATATTTTGAAAGTTAAATTATGAGGCCCATTATACTTAAGATGTACACTCTTGGGGAGGTAAGTTCCCAGGCAGTAGAATGAAGCAAGCCTCTATTTTAGTCAGAACCATACTGGACTTAATGAACATAAAGCAAACTGAAGTCAGAATGAAATGAAATGCGTACTCTATGCATATTTTTTTTGCTTTCATCTTTTTTAGGAACTGGCACTCATGTAGACACACAGAAGGGAAGGAATGCCATACCTTGATAGGCTTGAGAGGTGGGCCCATGCAAATCTCATGATGTTCAACAAGGTCAAGTGCAAGGTTCTGCACCTGAGTCAGGGCAATTCCAAACACAAATACAGGCTGAGCAAGGGATGAACTGAGAGCAGCCCTGAGGAAAAGTATTTGGGGATATCAGTTGATGAAAAGCTTGACATGAGCTAGCAGTGTAATCTAAGCTTGTAGCCTAGAAAGCCAACCATGCCCTGGGCTGCATCAAAAGAAGTGCAACTAGCAGGGTGAAGTAGGTGACTGTCCCCCTCTACTCTGTCATCATGAGATCTCACCTGGAGCACTTGGGTATTCAACTCTTGGGACCTCAGCACAAGAACATGGAGCTGTAGAAGTGGGTCCAGAGGAGGACCATGAGAGCGATTCAGAAGCCTGAAGCACATCTCCTATGAGAACAGGCTGAGACAGTTGGAGCATTTCAGTCTAGAGAAGCAAAGGCTCTGAGGAGACCTTAGAGCAGCCTCCCAGCACCTGCAGGAAAACTGGAGAGGAGCTAGTAGTGATAGGACAAGGAGTAGTGGCTTTAAACTGAAAGACGGTAGCTTTAGATTAGCCATAATTCTTCACTATGAGGATGGTGAGGCACTGGCACAGGTGGTCCAGAGATTTTGCTGATGTCTCACATCTGGAAATACTCAAACTCAGGCTAGATGTGACTTTGACAAACCTAGTCTAGTGGAAAGTGTTCCTGTTAGTGGTAGGGGGATTGGAACCAAATGGTTGTTATGGTCCCTCCAAACCCAAGCCATTTTGTGCTTCTATGATTCCACACTAAAAAGGGAAGAAAGAAGTCATTTCTCAAATGATTTCAGCAGACCATGAGATAGGTGGAGCTTATTTTGCAAGCCACTTAAGTGAAACATTGTTCTGAGTAGATAATCTTCCTGTTGGAAGACATCTATTAGAAAATCACATATATTGCTTATGTTTCACTCTTTTTGAAATATAGGAAAAAAATAAAGAATACAGCACTATTTCTCAACTGTTAATTTCTGTAGAATCAAAAAGAGATGTCTGTTCAGTTAATTGTGCAGAAAAGTGTGCCTTCTCTCTCCTTTCTGCTCATGAATAACAGAGTAGTTAATAATATTGACATTTAAACTATCATCATTGGTCATCTGAATTAACACCTCACAGAGAAGAGCAGACAAGTTCACACCTTTCCAATCCACTGTGCTAAAGATGAACCGGTATCTCTTACACATGGTTAGTATTTCTGAGGCATCATAAAATCTAAGCTTATTTTTTCTTAATAAAAACCTCAACAAGAAAGAACAAAAACAAACAAAAAAGTGTTGAGAAAGTATACTATACTATTATGTACCAATACCACTAAAGATCAGCACAAATCTGGTTCTCTCATTGCAGCAAATTTTGGGGGGGATGTTTTTTATGATTTTGCATCTGATATTTCTTTCAAGTTTTACTCTGTATGACCATGGACAATCACTTTTTAACTAGTGACTGCTCTAAGTAGTACTTTATTCAACAGCTAACCAATAATTTGGAGGCTAAGGAGCAATTTCCTTTCAATAGCTTGCTCCATGCGTTTAATCAGGTCTCACTCAAAGGTTCAATAGCTATTAAATGATTATAGTGCCCAGCTAACAACTGCACCTTGTAAATACAACCTAAAATAAATAATTAGAAATATTTTGATGGCAGTAAATGTTATGGAATCATAGAATGGCTTGGGTTGGAAGGGACCCCAAGGATCATCAAGTTCCAATCCCCCTGCCACAAGCAGGGCCACCAACCTCCAGATCTGGTACTAGACCAGGCTGCCCAGGGCCCTATCCAACCTCGTCTTAAATACCTCCAGGGACAGAGCATCCACAGCTTACCTGAGAAGCCTTTGCTAGCACATCACCACTCTGTTAAGAACTTCTCCCAGACATCCAAGTAGTTATTGGAAAACAAACATTCAAGCAATCTTGGGTAGGTCTAGTTGACACAATGCAATGTTTTGCATTCAGTCAGTTTGCAAATCCAGAGAAAAATTTGCTGCTGGAAGCAGTGTAAGTACTTCAGTTATAGAAGCATACTGTTAGTGAAACTAGTTATTTGGAAAAGCAAGGCATACTGACCACAGTGGAGTATCATATCAAATTTCTCAGAGGTAGCTGAGAATAAACCACATAGCACTGGTTGCACGATACGAATACAATCCAGATTGTATGAAGATATGAATGAAGTAGAATATAATACTAAATTCATGTAATTTAAAATCAGATTTTTCCCTTTTTTTTTTTGGCTATTCTGCAGGCAACAAATTTTCCCAAGGACACCTGAGCTACCTCAAGCCAAGGTGCTGGGTTTCCATTTTCCTTTAAACAATGCTAAGACAGCTAGCTCTTCTTCCTCTCTCTTAATTAATTCTGACTCTTCACCTGTTTTCTCTCTCACTTTCTTAGAAGCATTAAACTGTAAGAAATTAGCTCTTATTTGTACCTAATAACATTCTCAGCTGAGGAGCTTATACTGAAGTCATATTTGCTTGAGAGATGTTGAACCCCCTTGAGACTGTCTGCCACAGATATTATCCCTTTTAATTTCCAATTCTTTTTATCACAAACCTTTCTCCACGCTCTGGGGCTGTGCAGATTATACAATAGGTGCTCTCAATAGAAATGCTCAAAGATTCCCAAATCTCTATCTCCATCTTAAATTGGTGCTTAAAAGCTGATCAACTTTGAAGAGTTTTTGCAATAGAGGTCTGAGTAAAGCAGGTATTTCCAGTTTGAGTCACCCAGCCCTTTAAGTCCTGGGTACAATCCATTCACAAGCGTAATGCTGACTGAGAAATATACTTCTGTTCCTCTCATTTTTTCTCCATGGTCTTAAGTGGGGTCGCCTCCCTTATCACCAGGGAATCAATGCCAGGTTACTGTGCCATCAATTTAATTGAGGAGAGGTCTGCTTAAATCCGCTCACGTTTCCCATTGCCTGCAATGGGATTCTGCCTCCCCTGACCTGTGGTGGTGCAGGGGCCTCCCTCGGGGTGAAGGCCTTCTCCTGGGCCCGGCTGACCCCCACCTCAGGCCCCACGCCCTGCAGGCCCCAGCACTGAGGTCTCTGTTAATCCTCGCTGTCAAAAGCAGGTCAGGAGGCAGGGGGAGCTTCCAAGAGAAATGCTGCCTCTCCCACTCCCATTTTTTAAACGGGATTTAGTGAGCTTACCTGGCACACACTTTCCAGGGCACCACGGTCATTTAATGAAGGCTGCCTAGGGTGGGGTGAAGGAAGGAGTGCTTTGCTTTCTACAGTCAAGGTGAATAATCTTCAGGACTATGCCCACAATGCTTTTTTCTCATTATTTTTAAATTGCATGGTAAACATACAACTTTCTGAATAAACAGCCCAGCAATCCTGCCTACCACAGTCCTCCAAGTTTGCTCAGAAGTAGCACTTCTGCAGGGAGATATGAGAGATGCATTTCCTGCACCTGTCCCCCTCTGAATGCAACAACCGCCTTGAAAGCTGTAGATAAAGCTGTGCTGCTTCAGCCTCCTTTGTGGCAGCACCAGAAACTAGAGAGAGTTTTTGAAGAAAAACTGACAGTATCAGAACAGAGTGAAGGAAACATCCTGCTTTTATTTGCATTACTGGGATTCTCTGGGACGATAGGATTTTGTAACCCCTTTTCCTTTTTATTTTTTCTTTCCTTCCTCTTCAATATACAATCATCATCAGCATCCTATGCAATGACATAGACACATACACATATATAGGATGAAGCAAATACACCCACCTCAGTCAGTGAAAATATAAGCAGCCACAGAAAGAGCAGAATTATTATTCTATTATGGAAACAGGCAGTCTTAAAGAAAACCCTCATTGGAAGACCTATACAGTATTCTCAATACCTAATATGGCTAAAATAGCTTCAATCAAGACCAATCTTTTCTCTTCAATGACAAAACATGAACTAAATTTAAAAATGACACTTCAAACCATTACTTGATAGCCCCTGAGTATTGAACACAGAGAATCTTCCTTTCAGGTGCTGCACGTTATCCGATCAACACAACATAAACTGATTTCCATAAGAAATTCTAGCTTCATCATGCAACCTTCGTGTTAATTTAAGAAATAGTCCTTGATTTTGAAATAAAGTTGAAAGTACAATGTCAGAACAAAGTGAAAGAGGTATCATTAGCCTTCAAATGTGACAAATAAGAAAGATACAAACAAGTGTCAGGATAATTAAAAAGGCATTGTTCACTTTTTAGAAGAAAAAAATGAATTGCACAAGAAATATTAAGCTAACAAAGAAAGAGCAAATATGAGTAGAAAAAATGACAGTTATCTGCAAAATTCATAAATGTGTCTTTTGTATAACCGTAATGATCATATTTTATGCTGTCATTTTACATTTAATTGCTCACCCTGGTACTTTTCTTCATAGAAGCCATCAGTACCCCACAGAGTCAGATGCTGAATTGCAAAAAAACATACTGTGACCACAGACTTATAGGAAAGTAACTTTGCTGAGCTGTGGTGTATGACAAGTTAATTTTTGCAATTATACTTTTTCCAAGAATAAATGAAACTGCAGGTCATTACTACTCTGTATCATTAAAAAGAGGCTGAAATTGTTCTTGATCATAAAGGCCTCAAACTCATTTTATCATTACTTTGACATATGAAAGCAACTTTTCAAGCTGCTTTTCCTCAATATGACTTAATGAAATAAGCATCACCTCAGTGAAATACGTAAACATCCTGATATATTAAGAAGCACATATCTAGAGAATATAGTTATTACACAATGCTAACCCATCATGTCTAGTAGTATAGAAATATTATATGCAGCACACAACTATTAGCTCAACTGTATTTTGCTATATGTAAAAGCACTGAAGAGATACGGTTGCTCAGCTGTCATGTCGATGGAAACTGTCCCCCGTTCATTTATTTTCCTATGAGACGTTAAATGCTAGAAATGTTTTTTAAAAAGAATTAAGCATGAGCAATGTCCATCACTGTCAAATTGTCTGTGCAATCAAACAGCATGAGAGCAGATATCATTAAGGAACATGCAATGTCTGTTTCCTGTATCTATGCATATGCCATTTGAAGAAAGATGTATTAAGAACTCAAGAGTTCAGTGTTTCTTTGAATTTCAAAATATTTACTGTACATGGAGAACTCAGTACTTCCCAGAGCATTCTTTCTCATAAAATGCCTTTTCATTTTCTGCACAATTGCTTTAGTATCCCATCACCGATACAAACTACAAGAGTGGAACAAGGAGTAGAGACTCTGCTCTCCAGATGAAGAATATATTTATTAATACAAAAGAACAAGAGGAAAATGTTCCAAGTGTTGCTGCGCGTGCTTGCAATAAATGTCAAGAACCTTTTAAAATTTGACTACAGAGCTGACAAAAGACATCAGGTTGACAGCCAAAGGACTGGAAATCCTCAGTTCATGCACGGAACAAACGAATACAATGACCCCCAAGCTGGAGGAAAAAAAACCAAAACAATTTTTCAGAGTCTTCTCTTCCAAGCAATCCAATTGTTGAGTGTATGAACAAGTCAAACACATCCTTTGTTAGCAAATCTGTCAGTATTTCTCCTAAAATAAGGATGGCTAGCTTGAAGAAGCTAACGTTTTCTTAGAATGAAAGAGCAGGGATCAGCAGACACGTAATGGAAAAAACCTGTCCAATAAATCCTTTGATTGAGATTTTCAAACTAATGGAACCAACCAAAAACAGACTCAGATTTCTTAAAACAGGCTGCATGTAACTCACTACGCCATTCTTGTCCAAGACCAAGTGCCTTCTTTCCAAACAAGAAACTTAACTATTCTGAAATTATTTATATTATACTTTGATAATTAGGAACGCCTCTCTCTATTCCCCATTTGATCTTTGTGTGCAATAAACCAGGGCTCCCTCTGTGTAAGACTTCTCTATTTTTATGCAGCTTCTGCAACGGCACTTTCATCATGTTTTCAGAACACATGAAGAGCCCTTGAACAAACTATCAAGAAAGAACACTGAAAACACTGGACATAGTTTTTGTGTGTTTGTACACATCTTAGTGTACCAAGACATTATTGCTTCAAGGAGGTGTTTTTGTCAGGAAAAAGAAATTAAAAGTAGGGAGAAAAAAAATGTATGGCTGTAACTGCATACCATTGTGTACTGCACTTTTTTTTTTTTTTTTAAAACAGAAGTGAAGCACTGTCCAATTAATTCTCTGCAGCTACAAAATCCTTAGGAGGAGGTTGTCTGTAGGCAGACATGGAACCAAACAGCTTTTAAACTCTCCAGCACCACGATTTTCATCTCAACACAGCCTATTTGCAAATAAATAACTGGCAAGGAGATAAAACTTTATTACTGCGAATAAAAGAATAATATTAAATATAATCAAAGTCCTCAGTTAGGCATGTACGTCTTTGCTCTGGACCACCAATTACTTAGATGGAATTTATCTATGTAGCACACAACTTCTTTCAAATGCATTTTGTTCAAGTGTTTTAAAGCCATACCCACTTAGAGGAGAAGCAGTAATAGTAATACGCTCCCCTTTTACATAAGTAGAAAAAAAAAAATAATCAGAAAACAGGCACTAGATTATTTTTACTCTACCAGTCTTTTTCCAAATTAGCACAATCAGCTCAAGACACTCCATTTTTTATTTAAAAAATAAAACATAAGAAAACCGAAGCAAATTCATTTCCACATTAGCCAACAACAAGTTAACAGCCATGTAACCCAACACCAATATAAGGCAAATGTTCTTGGCTAGATTTGTTCTCTTTCTGCTCAGAAGGCAGCATTCAGGAAAAGTACAAACCCAAAAAAGTTGCTATGAGGTTACCTTATTAGATGTGTTATTTGCTCTTGTGTGAGCAGACCCTTGTAAACTCCTGAGAGTTAGCAGAGCTCGACACAGAGACATAGGATTACCTATGTGGAATGGTTAATAGTCAGGGCTTACTGCATGAAGAACTAAAACCTATCTCTCCCTCCCTCCTGCTCTCTTACTGTCAGCTTTCACCCATTTTCATCTATTTTCAATGTAAAACTGCCTTTGCATACCTCACAATATACATAAATTATATTATATACACGACTGAAAGAAAAAAAGGAGCATTATCCTAAGAGAGATTGCTATGGCTTTTTCCCAGACCCTTTTCAACTCCCTTTCACTTTCAAAACAGAAAGCAAGAATTTTTAACAACAAATGAGCTAATTTAAGATAAAACACTATGAAAGTTCCTATTCGCAAAACAATACCAAAGTCACTGTACTGCAGGTCGATATATGGTTAGAAGCAAAATTAAAGCACTAGTTAAAATACTTTTTTATCATATAATGCAAATACAATAGCAGATGCTCCTTCACAATCAAATATGGATTGCTCAGACCTAGAACACAGTTTTCTGTCACAGACCCTTTGGTGCTACAGTAGTATTAGCAGAGTTATTAACTATTTAATTCTGTTGCGCTGACACCGTGTTTTAGGAAAGGGATTTAAATAATTTACTTCTACGTTCTACTGTTTAAATCTTGCTGCTAGGAGTACGTGCAACAAACATGCACGTAAAATGCCGCAAAAACATGCCGCATGTTGATAGTGATATAAGACAGGATTATTATAAAAACCAATTATATCTTTTCATTCTCTTTTGCTTAATTAAAGCAAGAAGAATCACTATCTTTCTCTGCAGTAATCATGTGGAAGCTGTATAGCACAGATACAGTAATTAACTTAACCTTATCACTTAGCTCTATTGGGTCATTCAAGTGAGGCACAGTATCAAAGCTGAGAATCAATGCTGTAACGTCAACATCTCCAAGCAGTTCAGAGATTGAATAATGCCATCTATAAATGGACAGCCTTTGTTCCTGCTTAGCTATGCCGGATAAATGCTCCCACTCATAACTTTAATATGGCAGCTTAACCATTTAATCATTGTACATTAATACATTATCAATATTGTGAACGTGTAAGTACAAAATTACTTGTCAAAGCAATCAGATATTACCGATTTTTGTGCATAAATACGATACATGTGGGATTTTGTCTTAATTATACAATTTCACGAAAGAAGAGAGCCTAGATTTTTTTAAGAGATTGAAAAAGAACGATCACCTCTAAAAATAAATTTATTTTACCTTCATCTAATCCAGATTTTTAAGATTAAAGCAACACCCTACATATGCTTTATTAAATTAACGAAGTGCACAAAGTTTAGTGCATTTGAGCTACACAGTGGATACTTGGGCAGCTGGGGGATTTTCATAACTGAAGACTTCTGCTGTATCACAACAAATTAAGCATAATTAAACACTCTGTTCAGTGTCTATTGTTAATTGCAGCAGCTAATTTGATGCTTAGTGTTACGTTCCAGACTATTTCTAATCAGACAGAATTCCTTGCTAAAGACTGTTTACAGCCCCAAACTTCTTTTTCTCCTTCTCGTTGGATAGATTTTTAGCTCATTTATTACTTTAGTTAAACGATCGGGAATTCCCTTGCCAAGGCGGTGGTTTGAGGTCCTTCACTTTCACCAAGTCAGACACTAAATCATAGGGGACGATTATCAGCAAATTCTCTCCGACAGGCCCTAAGCCTGCTGAGGTAATGCAGCTGACAAACTTTGATGCGCCATGCCCGTGCACATTATGTTCACATAGTGTGTACATCTGGGCACCCTTTATGGCGATGCAGCAAACAGCCAATCATTTATTCCACTCTAATTAGCACACATGTAAATCCTCACCAATCAAGCCACTCACAGGGTTACCGTTGTGGCAGCCATACAGCAAGCTGGCAGGACACGAGGAGAAAGTACAAGAAGCAACTATTGGGTTTGATTTGAACCTGCCGTCACGCCGCGGCGGGTCCCCCCCATCCTGACTGTAACCAGTTCTCCCCTTCACAACCCATCACCCAGCTACACAAGAAAAAGGTCATCAGGCAGACTGCCGGCCGGCCAAGATGTTTTGATTCTTCACAGGCTTCAGGAGCACACCTGAAGCGACACGCGGCTCCGATGGCTTACAGCGCACTAGCTGTCATGGGCAAAAGTCAGGCGTAGCTTTAAAGCACGCAGCACAGCATGGGAGGCGCGTTACCTTGCAGAAGCACTGTCCACCTCGATATTTTAGACCCTGTTATGTCGCCAGGAAACTATCTGCCAGGTGTCAGCATCCCTTTCCTTCCTTGCAAGTCCAGGTGTCTCTACAGCAACTCTTATTTTGAAATAAATAGCAAATGCTCTCAATGCCAGAGTTTCAGGCATTCAGAAAAACCACTGATGCTATTTCATATTGTGTGACTCCAAAGAATACCGTGTGCTTTGAAATACCTAACGTGCATAGATTCTATTTTCTACAATTGAATCAAGTCAGTATGCAGCACCCCACAGTGCTGCTCATTACTAAATTAGAAATTGCTGTACTTTGAATCGGATCTACATTGTGTAAGTTACTGTCAAGCACAGGACAGTAATCTTAATAAAAGTGTTCCTCAGAACAGAAGGTATGTCATTTTAGAACAAAAAATCTACTTACATCTTTGTACCTTCATACTTTCAATGCTTACTGCAGGAAAAAAAAGAATTGGAACTGTGTTTAGGAGTGGGATTTTGTTATACTGATTTACATTTTTATTCAATGGTTTAGAAGGATGGAAAGCTATTTCAACAAATAAATCCCCAAACTTTTTATACTTATGTATATATGTGCTCACCATTTATCTTCATCTGCCTTTAAGTAAACAGGATTATAAATTGATTTGTTATAATATACAAATTAATGAAGCAAATAGCTATGCAAAGTTTGGCATCAGTTCATTTTTCAAACAACCTTTCAATGAAATTCCTCTAGGTATAATTATTCTTGTAATATTATATGGGCTTCCAAAACAGAGGACAAAAAGAGAAACTAAATTGTGGTGGTCTTTCTCCGTATTAACTGGAATGAAAAAAAAACATCTGCTCAAGGCTACAGTAAGAATCATACTTCTAGTGATGTTTTATAAGCAAGGGAAGAGTTAAAAATGAGTTATCTTCTCTACAGTAACCCAAAAGCACAACATTAAAACAGGATACACTTGTATGACGTTACATGCCTACCAAGAAAAAAAAAAAGAGCAAGTAAATTTACCTTGTGAAACACACAGCTTTCAGAAAAAGAAAATATCATATGGAAACAAAAAAAATCTTTCTTCGCCTTCTTTTTGAAGGAAGTGTTTTCAACACAGACGATGTCTACAATCTCTAGTTACTCCAGAGTTATAGCCACGTGAGGCAGCAGGCTTTAGTGACTAAGCACAGGTAGGTAGGAGCATCTCTTCCCAGGTTAGCAAGAAATCACTGTCCATTTGAACACAGAGGGTGCACTTTCAAATAGAGAGGAGACGAAGCCAGGCCATAAATTTTATTATCTTATGAATCAGTTCCTGGGAAACATGCAATTTGCTTGTTGAAATGGAGTCCTATTCTAAATTTACTTCTAAATCAAGCAGTACACTTACATTTGTATGGTAGCTCATTATTTTGCTGAGCCTGAAGTTGGGAAGAGCACCCCATGCAAGACAGCCACATTCTAAAGGATGGCTGAAGCCCTCCTTCGCCTCCTGACACTTTGCCCTGCCTGCCAAGCTCTTCCCCAGTGGATCACAGGCCCAATGGACCACATTCCAATGGAGGTCCATCACCACAAGACTAAATCACCTTCAAGCTGTCCTCCAGAAACAGTCTGAGCTGCAGGGTAATGCAAAGGAAGAGCCGTGGAAGCTGTTTTAGTCACAGACAGACAAGTACTGCGCTTCCACCCACAGCAAGAGACATAGCCTACTGCCTCAAGAGTCAATTACTGGATAAAGACACAACAGAGTTAGGTCTGTGCTGCTCAGCACCCCAATAAAATAAATATATAAATAATATATAGTATGAACTAAAATAAATAAATATGACAAATTCCTCATGGCAAAGGCCAAAGATTTACCACCAATACCAGTTTCCTGGAAATTCTTGAGAGGTAAATGAAAAAATACAAAATGATCTCACGTTGTTATTTTCCTGACATATCAACAGAATTTCATGATTTGTTTGATGCAAGAAGATTTTTTCCTTTCTTCTTTAATCACAGGATGAAAGAATATCATCCATGTATAACGCCATGAAATTCTGGACACAAATGCTTACAAACTGCTCGAAACTCATGAAGTATCCCCTTTGATCTGTTAAAAAGGTAAACAGAGCAATACATTAAGTGATCTTTCTTATAACTACTTTTACAGGATGACTCTCCAATTCCACTATTTTTATAATTGCCCTGCTAGGCAGGGGGGTTGGAACTACATGATCCTTGAGGTCCCTTCCAACCCGGGTGATTCTGTGATTCTGTGTGTGATCTGATATAATATTAAATGCTGTTGTTGAGCCTTTTAATTCTCACGCAGTTCTTTTTCCAGATAAAGAAATGTTCATGTGCGGTTACATTTTTTCTCATTATACGCCCTCATTTGAGTTGTAATTAAATTGGGTAACTTTAAGAGCAGAGTGGCTTCATATCCAGATTTGAACGCAGACGCTTTACCTTTCTTCCAACTACACAGAAAATGTTTAAAAGCTACATACATCAGGAATTTTGAACCAGTCTTAACTGCAAGATCTACTTATTTCACTTCATTACACACTGGTTGATAGTCTTCAATTCTCTGACAGCATAATAAGAAAAACAAGACAGCAGTTATATCAGCATCAGATCCCAAAAATTCAATAACCAGATCAGAAAGGCAGGAATGCCCCTATGCCATCTGTACGTCACTTCAACTGCTTCACTGTCAATAAGCTGACCAACCCACTGCAATGGTCGGGTCAACACGATTGCCCTGCAGCCTTTGAAAACCTGACCTTTTTGTCGCATAGAAGTCAGAGAACATTATTCTAGCAGTATGTACGGTTCCAGCAGGGCCATGCACTTCAAATACAGTTCGATCCAGTTTAAAATAGAGAACAGATATAAGAAACCACTCAGAATAGCAGAGAATGCTGAGAAAATAAAAAATAAAATGAAATGAAATACGGCAGACCTGTGTTTACCTTGGGAAAAAACATCCTCAGTGAGGAATAAAAATTATGAAAGGAACTGATGCAATCACTGTGGGTGGCTATCTCAACTCATCTTGAATGCAAAGGCATTTAAGCTCACCTTAAGCTATAAAAGGCAAAGGCAATCAGGCAAGAAGGACAAATATGTAGGAACTCTAATTAAAGAACAATAAACGCATAGAATAAACTGCCAAAAGACAAAATCAAAGCAGCCGCATCTATTTTTTTAAATGAGACAAGACACCGTTCCACAGTTAATTTTGGTAACAATTTAATTACGACAACGAACACCTTTTAACATTTCTTCCTGTTTCCCTTGTAAGCAGCTTGTTAAGCTAAGAAAAACACGTTTTTTGTTCTTTTTCTTCTTTAAATATGCTTCCATCAGTTTAATGGCAAAGAAGACTAGCATGCTGTACAAATTCTTGCCTGTTGAACTCACGTAAGGCAGCATGTGCTACTAGCACTCACCACAATCACGGTATCCAAAGAAGAGATCTCATCTTCAGCCTACAGCAACTACCTATTTAAATTTAAGACAAGGATGGGAAATTCAGTGTTTTTTGAAGTCCACTGAGTAATAAAATTTTGCAGTGGCAATGACATTTTTGTGTACTAATATCTACCTGTTATTTTCACAAGACACAATTTTCTACACTTCCTGGAATGCATCATAGTATTTTAGCATTCTGTCAAGTAGTTGCAGCTTACCTACCCCAAAAAATCCTAAGCAGATAAATCCAAATGTGAACTGAAAATTCAATCAAGCAGAAGATCCTACTGTTAATTTATGTTTCAAAATTTTGCAATAGAACAGTATATTCAAATGCTGAAATTATTGATTTTTTTTTTTATATAGTTCTCTGTCATTTCCCAAAAATCCAAGATTGAGATGAAATGTCTCACTTTAACAAACAATTCACCATACAAATACATTGTTCTATTTGCCACAATTAGGACCACAGCCATGCCAAACTGTCCATCAGCATGAGGCAGAAAATAAAGAAATGAATTGGCGAACTGAGCCCTAAGTGTAAGACAAATACCCACATAGGTCATCTAGTACAAAGGCAGAGTGATGACTACAGAGACTGTAGGTAAAACACTCAGATCGCTTTACATTAAGCCATGCCAGCTGTTGATGAAGTAAAAAACCTCACTGTTCATAACTCTCAGGGTTCTACTTCTGGAGACATCTCCCTGGATCACAGCACTGGTGCCCAATTCTTCTGCTCTTATGCTCAGTGGTGGAAGATGGGGTGGTGTTCCCCAAGGACCCCAACTGCTACCAAGCACCCAGGCTCTGGTGAGTCTCCAAATGCCAGCACAACACTCGTCATCTTTTTTTCCACAGCTAAACATTAAAATTAAGACTACAGACCCATCTACCCTAAACCATCAGCTTCCTCCACTTTCTTATTCTTTTTAGAAATGTCTCCTCTTCTATTCTTATTTCAACCACTGATGTGATTTCATTGTTTTTTATGGCTATCTCCTTATATAAAGTGCCTGTAGGCATTAATTTTATTTAATGTACTATATGCTTGACACTCCACATGGTGTTAATGAGTTGCCAGCTGCCTGTTGTGATACACGAAGTAACTGCACACCCAGTGTCGCCTTTACTCCTGCACTGGTTAGTTTTTCTATTGTGACACATAAATGTCAACTGGTATGATCAGAAGTAAACAGTCATGACAGACAGGGAAAAAGGAACTGACAGTTGAAGGTGATGATATCCATTAGGCTTCTACAGCTGCCACCTCCCGGGGAGACTGCTGAAGGATGTGAAAAGTGGCACAGAGCTTCTGGCTAACATGGCTCTATCACAGAGAATATGCTTACCTTCAAAATACCTGGCCTACTACCTAACCATCTGGCTTATTATCGTTCAGCTAAAGTCACTTACATGCACAGAAAGGAGAGAGCCACGATGGAACATCGCAAGTGCACAAAAAGGGCAGAAACATTAGTCAATCAGCCCTGCAACTCCTCAGCAGTTGTTAAGGGAGCATATCATTGCCTTGCTCACTTAACCATGGACATAAAAGAAAAGAGCTTCTGAAAAAGACAGAGTTTAAGATTTCAATTAAATTAAGCTGAATCTTAAGATGTCCATCAAGAGTGGTTAGAAAGATTATATTCGAGTCAATCTTTATTCACATTTCACTCCTTGTGATAGTAGATTAAACTCTTCATTTTGTTACAGAGGGAACTTTAAACTGATAAATGCAGAAGTGAGAAAGATAGCGTGTGAAATACCAGCTGATTTTCTTGCCACAGCCAGCACCACCAGGTTTCAAGTTGTGCAAATCAACCAGAACTCATATTTGATGTTAAAAAGGATGGTTGAGGAAATTTGAGACCTCCCATTGAGGTGTCAACCCAAAGCAGATACTAGTGCCTTTGCTCTCTCCCCCATACCTCTCCGACACATTCGTAAGGACATCAGGGAAGAATGCAGTCCTCAGATGTCACTTGTACCTGCAGGCTGCTGTAATTGATGCTGGGGCTAACACAGCTCAGCCCACAAAATTAGAATTGTAACTGCTTACATGAACTCCTCCTTCCACCCCCCACACAAAGAGCAGTATTTTTCCTTATAAGAAGCTCAATTAATTGTCTTTATTATATACAATACTCATTCCTTAGATTTCCATCACCAACAGAGCTATTATAAATTATTTTAGCTGCACTCTTCATGCTTTTATCCCAGTATTGATTTTTATTTTTAATGTAAACTTTTAAATTATACTGCCAGAGAAACAACTACTATAGTTACAAAGGCTAAGTTATCCAGAACTGAGAGGGAAATACAGATAGGTGCTCAAGATACTTGATGCTTTATGTAATACTAAAATGCAGGAAAACGCAAATGTAAAAGTAGTTCCACCTTCCAATTCATAGCAATAATAAAATATTGGATTCAAGCTTCATAATTAACTTAACCATATGGGGCTTTCCTTAATTCTCTACTTCCTTTCCTTCAGCCATTAAGCTTTACTTAGTTTGAAGAATACAATTGTGAAAAACACAGCAGTCGATAGTACTAGAAATTTCTCCCTGTATTCATGTTATAGTAAAATACATAGTCAGTATACTTATATTTGGCTATTTTGTATATGTTGTATTTTGGATGCCACAGTAGTCGAACATACAGCTACACATCCATGCCTTTAGTAAACATTTTTATTGCTGCGGCTCCGATCCAGTGACTTGAGGAATACCTCCTATAAAATTGCTAAACTAAATGCAATTTAAAGGGGCCCTTAGTTTGGTATCTATCAGTATATGCACACACAAATACAGCATGCAGGATCTTCGCATTCACAATTAGCTGAAGGCAATGTCAGTAAACAAATAAACCTTCTATTCCATGTGATTAGCACAGTAGGTTAAGTTGTCATTTTTGCCAACGAGTCCATTTTAACTGTATTGATTTGTAGGAGGTGATACGATGCACAGATCTGAATCTTATAAAGAGATGTGGTTTTGCATTAGTTGAAAATAATTGGATTCTTTCTATTTTATAATGTCCTATATCTTATCAAAGGTTTAATCTCTGATGAGTTTTGAAAATCTCACAAACCTAAAAATCACCGATTTACATCTTAATACAGATATGCCAAGTACTTCAAATGAAGAACTCCATAATCTCAGACTATGCAGTCTGCAATACAAACATGAAACAAAAGTAAAAATGTTAGCATTTTCTTTCCATATACTGCAGCATATTAATTGTTGGTTTTGGTAATGCAGCTTATTAGTTTTGCATAATTTAAGTTTTAATTCATCGTTTAATTTTTAATTAAGTAGTCTCTTTCAAGATGAGCTTTCCACTTGGTTTTTAGTTAGATGCTAAACATACAGTGCACAAAAGCGATGGCTAGAATATAATATTTAGCTCATATGAATTTTCTATGATTTCAGGCATGAAAGTAACCAGTTTTTCAGAGTATGAAATAGCAGAAATTGTAATATACCATATAACATTTAAATAATTAAAGCCCACTGACACCATCTGAAAATATTACCATGACAATTCTTACACATACAACAGGAGTGATCTACTTCTTATAGATTTTGCTGCTTTTTGTTCTGTTTCCCAAGTCTTGCAATTTTGCCAGAGCAAAAACACTAGATTTCAAGGTCTGGCTCCAAACAGAAATCTATGCCACGCCACATTTAGAATAACAGGCTAAGTCCGGAGGAAGGGTTGCATTTATTTTTGTACATATAGAGGAAATTTAGGAACCACTCATATTGCAAAACAAGACCTGGTAGTAATTCTAATTATGTATGAAACTAGACTGAATATTTTAAAATTATCTGTGAGTATTTAAAAATAAATCAAGAAAAATCGTTGTTTCGCATAGACTACCTGTAGCTTACTGTTAAATTCATTCAATTACAACATTACAAATTACACAGGAGTTAAATTTTTAACAATTTGTTTTGATTTCCTTAATCTTTATTGAAATAAGAAAAAAATATCTTTTTTTAGGAACATATCTGTCAATTCCACTGAATACTGTGAGCACCCCTAGAATATATCAGGCCCACAACAGCCTGCCTTCTAGGTGAATGGCAGGCAGCATCAACATAACTGAGAGACCTAATGACAAAGAACTAGTCTGCTTAGTTCTGAACACAGGAATGTAAATAAACACCAAAATTTCAGTGCAACTACAGCCTTGATTTTCTTCACAAATGACCTCAATATCCTGAAAAACAAAAAATGTAATCTTGGTTTACATACAGGTTTTTCTACTAGAATTATTTCAGTTACCTCTAAGACATCTTAAGATATTTTTGCTCCAAATAGTAAAATTCTCAGCATCTAGAAAATGTCCCTAAATAAAGAATTACCACCCAGCTGAGCCAGATACCTAAAAAGAAAATCAAGAGTCTCCTAAATGAAAGGAAAGCAGCTGGCTATGCCTGTGTCATACAATTCCTGGGCTTAATGATTGAGAGAAGGTTGAGAGATCCCCACATTTAAAGTCTCTAAAATCTGAAGATATTTACAACTGTGTTCATCAGCTTAACAAACTACAGTGAAATTCAGTCTCAGAAAAGAAGGATCCCATTCAGAATGCAGGATGGAAGCTGCATTTCCCAAGCAGAAATTCACTTCTGATTCACTTCTGTTACTTCAGTGAGGGGAAGAGCTCTCAACAAATTGCACAGAGACATGAAAGCCCTAAGGGCTGCAAACTCCAAAACAATTTCTGGGAGAAAGCTCCCAAGAAGTCCCAGAAAATTTGCTGGCTAAGAAGGCTGGAAACATGCCTAAATTCTGACTTCCTTAGAATGCTTCCTTTCGGGTAAATCCACAGCCTTTAAAGAAAAAGTTAAATGTATTATTTAAAAAATAATAAAACATTTAACACTTTTAAAACAGCTTGTTGTTCACTAGATTTCTCAAGGAAAGGAGAAGTGACCAAACCTCTCCAAGCAAGGAGATCTCTGTGTAGAAGCTGGCCTCCCTTAGGCCTGGAGTTACTATATGGGGACCGGTTTTTAACCTGCTTCTTTAAAAATGACTATAGGGATTGGTTTCATCATCTGAAAAAATAGCAGCACACAGTGGCTGACCCTGAGGTGTGCAATAAAGATCTGCCATGGAAGATACACACAAAGATTGGCTGCACACAACCTCCAAGCAAACATACTGCATGCAACAGCAAGAATCAGAGGTCTTTGTTTTCCAAATCTCTGCACTGCTATAACAGTCTGTTGCTCAATTACAGAAACAGACATGACAGAAAAAGACGCTACCTAAGTAGTAACGCGTAGATCAGTCACACAGGTTGTTCTGCTTTTCTGTCATTTGTTGTTTTGGCTTTCTTTTTTTGGTGTGTTTTTCATTAAATTAACTAAACTACAAACACCATAGTCAGACAAACAACTTGATTTTTGAGAACATTTGTTCTCTCTGCTTAGGTAGCTTCCTATTTAAACCAAGTATTTCAGAGAAGTTCTGAAGGACTAATGATAATTTTGAAGGTGTCTGTATCACTTCAGAACATGTTTGTGTGCAAGTGAGATACAGACTGCAGTGATCCTAGAGGAAACCCAAAAAAACACTTTAAAGCTGAAAACATCCACTAGTAGTGGACAAGAAAGGTTGAGATCTAGTAGAGATACTTCACACACCTGGTAAAACTTCCTGATGGATAGACTAGCATTCATCACAGGAAATGATCACATACAAAGGGTGTAACAACAGTTCTAGTCTCTAGAGAGAAAAACATGAACCACAGCATGAACTCTCCCATGGGGAACCCATCATCAGAGTAGAGCACTACAAAAAGAAAAAATAAAAGAGACCTTTAAAAACTTACTAAGTATTTCATAATAAAAGGTTTGCTCTCCTTGAGGTGCAGCAAGATAGCACATCTCTACACGTTCAGAACCTGAATAGCTGGGTCACTTTGCCTGTGTAACCTATTATACTGTCATATTCACACAAACAAACAGTTATTTTTAATAATCACTCATGCTGCTTGAGTTAACAGCAGTTGCCTTTCAACAATATAAAAGAACCATAACAAAAACTTATTATCTGGCCTTCAGGTGTGTTCACAAGTACTAGAGAGAACAAAGATAGAAGAGAGCTTTCCCAACACACACACATGCACACACACAGCTAATCTGGAGGTTGGGCAGGAAGGGCAGAAGCAACTCCTGGTTACTCACCCACAGACACGTGGCAGCATCCCTGTCACTAGAAGATGAACCATAGAGCTCTGCTGCACTGCTGTGGACTCATACGTAGGAGGTGGCGACAAGGAGCTGAGAGACAAGCAAGGTGAGGCACTTATGGAAGACACTGGCATATTTTATTACTCATTACTTATCATCCTTTTTGTGCTAAATTTGCACTACTGTTGAGGAATATCACTGCTGATTCCACAATCCACATTACTGCATCTACATAAAATATGCAGCTCTAACAAAAGCATCGTGTTTAAGCCTGGCACTGAAGTTTGTCTGGATGTGCTGATAACCCAGAAAGCGTGATAAGGATGTAAACACTAAACCAAACCCTAAAGAAAACTGTAACTCAATGAACAGTGGTGTTAGCAAACTCTGCCTTCTCATGGTTCTATGCCTTATAAGTGATTCAGTGTTCAGCTGAAGTTTTCACGGCATAGCGCATTCCCTTGGCTGTGAGGACTAACAAACAACCAACACCCACATATATACTGGATCCTTTCTCTCCATCAGGGCACATATCAGGGCTTTTATTTTTTCCTCCCCACACACCTATCTCCACAAAACTTTCAGGAACAGAGGCCATAACCTGAAGTACTATAATAAGGTGTAAATCACGCCTCAAAGACAGATCGATCAAAGTAGGTGAAGGTAGTAGGTTGTTCATCTCTCAAGGATTTAAGACATTACCTTCGAATGAAAAAAATAAGCATTTTAAAATTTTGTCTTCCTTTCACCCAAGGCCCTAGCAAACAGTATAAATTTTGAGCAGCCATATCTATTTTTCAATGGCTAAACTGGCAAATGTTTCTGGGCATTACCATATTTCACAAATCGCGTGGGGTTTCCTGTTATAGTTTTGGGCCCAGTGAGATTCAGAAAGTACAAAAGGGCACATAAGATGCTATACATTCTGTACCCAGTAAACCCTGATTTGCGATTGATTTACACAGTGTGCTAAGTCTTTATTTCTTTTCCTTTAGCTTGGCAACATAATTTCACTTTGATGGTCAGCCTTTCAATTAATCAAAGTGGACACAGCATTTGCAGCTTCTTTTGAAGTCAGAAAGAATTGTGTGCTCAGGACCTCTTAAAATGAGACCACTTATTTAGGTACTTAAAGATGGCTGTCAACACCTAACTCCAGTCTCCTAAGTTTGAAATTGCTGACTTTAGTAATTTGCCCAAGGAAAGTGAACCTGGGGCACAGAGAGACTTCACATAATCCTACCTCTCCTGACCAAAAAGTCCTTGGCTCTCAGTTAGATGTGCAGACAAATCTCTTTCTCGGCTGGTTTGCCAGAACTGAAACACATTCAAGTAGGGAACAGCAGATACGCTGTTTTGGTCAAACTGTTTTCTAAGGGGATCTTAAGAACAACTGCAATTATGTGCTAATGGAATCCAGACATGGATTTACAGAAATTAGAAGACCACAGCAAACTTGCAAGGCATTTTTCTGTGTCTGAATGCCCAGATGAATTGCATCCAGGTCTGCTGAGCACTGGCTATACCATGCTTAATTTCAACACCCAGAGGCAGACAATACAGCCTGATGCATGAAGCATTGACTGACAACCAGCTTACAAGCAAGCAGCACTTGTGGTATAAAGCATTACGCATTTACAAAGACTCCTCTCACAAACTAATAAGTGCTGAGGCATTCATAAAGAGTAGAGAGCCAGTGGCTGGGTGGAGCTGATGTATTTTCCAGTACAACAATATCATGTCTTTTTTCCTTCAGTTATGTGTCAAGCATCTTGTCTGCACTGACATGCACGCACAGCTAGTACAGGTGACAGGAGATGATGTGCTACATGAAGAAAGCCACTGCAGTTCAGTGCAGGGCCTGTAGCAGGCTAGTACCCAACAAAGCCAAGAGCACCAGGCTACAGCTGCCCTTGTTAGATCAGAGCCAGCAGCAGCAGCGTGCCTGAACAAATGCTCTCCTTTGCTCTGCAGACTTTTTTGCAAGACGTACACCAACTACAAAGTCCAGAGACAAAATACAGTGCTAGGAACAGTGACATGGATTTTACTTTGCAGTTTGTAAGAGATCACAGAAACCATAAGCATTTCTGCTTTCTGTTTAGTAAATGCATCTTGCTGCTTTGCTTCTAACAGCACCTTACACTTGCGTACTGGCTAAAATACTTGCTTTGTAAAGGTTCTGTTGTACACTGACTTCAAGTACTCTTTTCTCCTTTAGAGACAAATAGTTTAATATAAATTCAGTATTTAGATGCCTGCAAACAAACATACTACCCATCTACTGCTATTCTCCTTCCTTTCAGTATTTTGCCTGATATTTAATACCACGTATTCCTTCACAGTAATATTGCTTAATATCACTACTGCATCCACTTCTAGATCACATTTTTGGGCCTTTAATCTTTGCACAAAATTAAAATCCCTTGCAATTAAAAAAAAAAAATAGCAGAGAAGAAACTTAATAAGAAATGGCAGCACCCATCCACTCCAAAATAAAACCTGAAGGACAGGTTCTGCATGGTGCTTCAGCATCATTGGTTCAGAGTCAGCAGAAGCTTTCTGTACCTATGTGATGTATATGCATTCCATCGTTTTGAAAAAAACTCTGGAGGCAGAGATCTGAAGCAGACCACTAGATCTCTGAGGTTCCCCCACTACTATCAACTGCACAACTCAACAAACTGCAAAAAAATAAAAATAAAAATAAAAAAATCAGGCAGGATGTTGTTTCTCTTTTTTCCTGCAAGATATCATTAAGTTCCACTACAGTCAATTTTTCTCAATAAGAGTAAACACCTTTATACTGTAAAGTGTAATATTGTCAATAATCAACATTCCAACTGCTTTTCAAAATTCATTGATATTTAGTTTTTTCTCTAGACTTCATCCTTCAACTTTTTTCTTATTTTTTAAATTCAGATCACAAGAGAGAGAGCACAAGATGTGTTAAAACATTACATTTCATACAATCTGGATTATACACTTAATAATCCTCAACTTGTCGCTCTCAAGTCAACTTCTGCAACAGCAAAAACATACAGCAAGACTTCACAACAAAGTGGGATTCACAGGTTATTATTGGTTGATAGCTGAGGTTCAAACAATCTCATAATTACACTACGGCACCACCAAATATGCAAACTGTAAAATAATAAGAATTTGTAATGAGAAATGATCCATCAGTGTTTAGTAGAAAAAAAGGCATATGCTTGTCCACATTATAAAGTCTGATAATGAAAAAAAATGCACATCTGAGAACAGATATTCTTCAAATGCAGCTAGTAGTAAATGGAAGAATCTAATAGTACCCTATGATAACAGCTAGTTTTCCATCCTCTGCTTGTCACTGCAAAGAGATGACAGTATTTAGTATAATATCCTGAAATGGAAACAAACAAAACACTTTCCTCAAAAAAATCTGCTTGTATTCCAAAAGGAAATCTGGCATGCTACCTCAGAAAAATACCTACATAACCCGCTCAACCCACATATCCTAAATGCCTCATCACAAACCTTTATCAGGAAAAAACATGTAATTCCAAAAAATACTGTTTGGAGACAACTGAACTGAAACTAGGAAAACTACAGATAAGTTTGTACCTTAGTTGTATTTTATATATACTTTCTTTTGGAAAGATGATCATAAATGGTTCAGCATCCTCAATTACGCAGTAGCCACCTTAAGAATAGTGTCTAAGACTGAGTGGCTGAGTTCTACTGTGCTGCATCTTCAGAGGTCTTTACCACTCACTTACTTAGATTTAGAAGATACCCAGAACACATTACGCCTCCCAGTCTTCACAGACAACTTTATTTCCTCCAGAAAGGAGACACAAAAGGGGAGCTGCAAATCTCTGAACGTTTCACCTTCACACGGAATTAAAAGCAAAGGTCAACCAAGATCAAGAAATGCTTCTCAGATCATCAAATGAAATATAGCTTATTTTGAGCTACTCCACTTCCTTTTCATAATTTGCTGCACTTACTTATTGGGTTTTACTAAGTGTCCTGAAAGAAACTTACCTACATATTTTTAGACCGAAGAGCATGATGAAGGACAGAAAATGGCTCGCTTTGGTTATGTTGCTGTTTGCATAAATAAAGAGCCAAATAAAATCTGATGCTTAACCTCAGTAAACAATATAGTTAGTTAAGAGTCTTCTATCACCATTTATGAATTAGCCTTAAATCACTATACACTGCTTTCTTGTGTTTTATTAATACTGTGTACAAACATACATAAACCCGTGAACCATTCAGGAATATACATAACATTAGCCAGCATTCTGATTTCAAATACTGTTCACCTACCTACTATGACATAAAGATCTGTGAGGCAAGTTACGCATTTGGAAGCAACTCAAAGAGAAGAATATTATGCAAAATAAAACGCAACTGATAATGTAGTACAAAACAAAATAGCAAAAGGCCTATCTTGATCAGATGCAGCTTGCTTCAGTTCTTATTGCAGTCACAGAAACCTTGCCCCTTCCTCCACACCTCTTGTTACTGGATCAACAGAAAGAAAAGGTCAGACAGCTGTGACAAAGGCAAGGCTAAGAAAATTAAGGGTGTTTTACACACCTTAATGTGGAACAGGTGAGCAGGTGAGAGTTGCCATGGGCATCGATCAAATTACTTAGATGCATGCAACCTGTGGAAATATTTGCATAACCTATTCAGCTCTGTGAACTGGGTCATGATTTTTATGGTATGTAAGTGAATAACTCATGTATACAGATTTATAAACAAACAGTTTACTAGAAATAAGCCACTCAAGTCCATAAGGCACATTTAATCAGGAACAGACGGGCAGTTCCTTTCAACCAGCATCTGTGCCTCTAACTTCAACATTTGTGCAGTCTAGCAAAATTCCTGAACAAACATAGCCTTCAGTCAATCAATCCAGCCATCACAAAGGAAAATAAACTATTTCCACAATGTTATTTGCACCACAACTAACCATTCAGAGTTGGCCGTTACCTGAATGCCTTAAGGACAGTTAGAAGTACTGCTATCTCTTTATTTTTTACTTTTCAACAAAACAAACAAGAGAAATCCTACAGCAGATAATGTTAAAACTGTCTTAAGATTAGCAAAGCAAGGAAATCCAAAGATAATATTCCAAACAACGAACCAGCCAAGGCACACTTCTTAAATACACCTTCAAATTATATGAAGAATATGTGTAATATTATACATCATATTACCTTCAGATCACATTAAAATTAACTTGAACTTTGAAGAGGAAAAAATTAAAAGAACCATCTAAAGGCTACTTTATTGATACATGGGATGTTTTACGCAGTTTCACATTCAATTCCAACAACTTAGGTTTTTAACAATATTAATTATTTCTAACTCATCTCAGTGCTTGCTATGCCTTTCCCCTTACCTCCCTAGTCCAAATGAATGTGTCTCCTTGGCAGCATGCTGCTTGCCTGCATGGGGCTGACTTTGGAAGATCACACGGCCACAATGGGTGTCCCACAGGAATTCTCTGGGACCTTTGATTTCTACCTCTCATGTTTTCTGTTGTTGCCACTCTTGTCAGTACCACTCCTCCACTCCAAAAGGAGCAGCCATCCTTCCTCTCAGCTCTTCTGATAAGCCTGATCAGCTGAACTCAAAGACACCTGATCTCCACTCCTCTCAAAGGTTGCAGATTTTATTTCAGACCTGAGAAAGCATTAGAACTGCCTCAAACCTGTGTGTCCTTCCCAACAGTATCAGCTAGCATACTAAAACGTGCTCTCTCTTCTTACAATCCTAGTCTGTGAGTTTTCCACACTGTATTGCTCACCTACTAGAGGTGCTCCGGTTTCTTTTCTGCTCCACAGCAGCCACTCATCGAGGAGTGCTGGGAGGAGAACCACTGCAAAAAGATACCTAAACGTTTGGGTTAAACATTCTCAGGTGTAAAACAAAGAAGGTGGAAAAGAAGGAGAAACTAAATGGAACAAAAATTCATCTTACAAGCTTCAGTCCTCTGTATAAAGAAAAATCCATGCCAGAAGACAAAAAACACTGGATGTTAAGTTCTCTGGTATCAATACTAACAGGCAATTGCTCACCTTTTTATGGAGAACAATGACCTTTTTTGATACAATGGTGACCCAGCTTAGAAGAGTAAATGGGAAAATGGGAAGAAAATGTAAGGCTTTATTATTCAATGCAGTCAAAATGTAAAAATTTAAATGATCTTAAAAAGCACCTCTTTATGAAAGAGTTGCCCAAAGTATGGGTCAGTCCTATTATCCTTTTAAATTAATAAAAAAATCCTGATCTTTTAAAATTCAGAAGAATAATGTCTATTTAAAATATTCCATAATTACTGCAAAAGTATTAATTAACAGTTCATGGATGCATAAGTAGTGAGATAAAGGAATAAGCCATCTACTCACTATAAATATAAGCTTAAAAAATCATTTTATAGCATTTTTGTAGCTGTGTGATGTTAGGCAGGTCATAACACTACTACTTTCTTCTGAAAACCTAATAATTATTAACCTTTTTAATTTTTAAGCTGAATATTGACTTTGCAATAAATTGGAGTAAGTTCAATCTCACAGTCAATTCCAAACATGAAAGAGTTTCTCTTCCAGCCACACTGACCATTAGTGCTAATTTACAGATATTTTCTTAGACTCAACTTAAAAAGAAGTCTGAATCACCTTGCAGCAAATGGTTTAAGTAGTACTAAAGTAATTCATACAGAGAGCACAGAATCACAGATACATAAAATCACTATATTCCCTAACAAACTATGAGAGGATATTAAAAGTTACTCCAAATTATATGGAGAAAAAAAAAAAAAAAAAAAAAAAAAAACATTAAAATACACAAAGTCTTCCTTTTACAACAAAACCCACACTGTAAAAAGGAAAGAACGGCACGCAATTCTGCTAAATTCAGCCCCCTCAAAAATTTGGCATTTTATTTCCATAC
This sequence comes from Lagopus leucura, assembly GCF_019238085.1. Lineage (NCBI taxonomy): Eukaryota > Metazoa > Chordata > Aves > Galliformes > Phasianidae > Lagopus > Lagopus leucura. The sequence continues at coordinate 35,070,948 of NW_024962263.1, forward strand.
TGTAAGTTTTTGTTATTTTTTCTTTGTTGTTATTTATTTTATGTTTTTAAATACAGAAGTTTTGTAGTTCGATTTATGAGTTTTGTATGCCAGATAATTCCTCCAGCTCTTCCAGAAACATTCTTCTTCTCACCATAGGAGTTGGAATCCAACCTTATTATTATATTATTTCCAGCATTTCTGATGTGCATGTCTGAAGATAGAAGCCTACTCCAAGCAAACTCTGAAGCATCATCAAGAAAATTGCTTCTGGATATCCCTTTTAGTGTACAGTTTTCACTAACATGGTCCAAAAAATCATTTGTGTCATACAATGTCACACATGTGTTTAGCTAACTGACGGGATAGTGTCCTATGTTCTCTGATATGATCCACGAAAAAGAAAAATAATAATAATTTTAGAAGGGTAAGTAGCTTCCCATGCAATTTTTTCAGATTTTTCCCAGACTTTTTCTTACTACAAGGTAAATCTTGTTATGGATATCCATCACAAGCAAACATATAGATCTTTATACAGATTTAGTAAATCTTCTGTCAGTTTTACTTTTAATAAGCTGTCAGGATTTGAGTATGTAGGAGACTACCTTCATCAGGAAATACCTCAAAACAGAAAAGAAGCAAATCCTTTAAGGTCTGTAATGGAGGCACTGCAGAAGGAGAGATGAGCTGGGGTCCCTCCACCAAATAAGCTTGCCAAAGTTATCAGAAAATCCTGCTAAGTAAGTGCCCAACCTCATGTTACGTGTCATCTAATTTCTACTACTTTAGACTTCAGTCTTAGGCAATTATTGAGGTATTTCAACTCTACAACATACCAACAATGTCTCCCAACACTATGTCAGCAGGTTTTCGTAAGTACAGTTTTGTTTTTCATGTGTGTGCAGTAAGGTCAATAATGAAAATAATTAATAGGACCTATCTTACGTATACCCTTCAGAGTAATCACCTGCCAAACCTCTCATTACTCGCTTTAGTACCTTTTGCCAAGTCTAAGAGCCTGACTTTTATCAGTTCTCACTATAGTCTTACATTTCTTATTCACTAAAAAAGGACAACTTTTCCTGCTGATCAATTTTTTAGGCTCTCTGTTCACATCTAAAATTTGCTTTAAGGTGGTTACTCATTCTCTTAGGTTTACAGGCCTTTACTTTTAAGGCTTTTAATCTCATGAGCCAGATGCTTAGGCTGTGCTCGGCAGGCCCTGGTTAACCTTCAAAAAGAACACACACTTCTTCGCATGAAGATTTCGTTTCCACAGCAGCTGTTGGCAAGAAGCCCACAACAACAAAAAAAAAATCTAGAAAAACCCTTCTAGTCATAACAGCTCCAAAATAATTTTAAGAATACTTCTAATCTTGAGAAAATATATTGAGTTCTTTCAAAGAGAGAGAAATGTACATAATAAGAACACATTACAAGAAAATGATTGTATACTATCACCAAAAAGATATAGTTCTTCAATGGGCCATCCAAATGTAAAACTAATTGTAACTCAAATGTGTACTTGGCCTCTGGCTGAATTTAAAGCTGATAAGCTGTATCATTTTGGAAGTATTCTTGTTTGATATACAGAAGACATGATCATGCATAGCTGACATACGATGAAGGGACAGGCTGTATAATGCCTGTATACGATGAGCAATTACTGTTAGATCTAGCAGATTCCAACTGCTTCCCCTGTAAGAATTTGTGCTTATTTTAATTATTATTTTCTTTACATCAGATGAGTTGAAACATAAAAAAAAAAACTGATCACAGAACTTACACGGATTCCAACAAAGAGAAAATCAGAAGCTCTTACAAGATCTCAGTATTGTCTCAAATCCTACTATCTTGTGGGCAGGAATACCCACAGCCAAACCACATCTCTTCACTCTTCCACACCTCCATTCTTCACTGGGATACAATAACACTTTCTTAGATTGACAACTGATGAAAATTAGTATGTAAGCTAAATTTCCCTCAGTAAGTTTGCAGATGACAGCAAGTTGGGAGGAGTATTGATCTACCTGAGGGTAGCAAGGCTTTACAGAGGGATGTGGACAGGTGGGATCAATGGGCTGAGACCAATCATATGAGCTTTAACAACACCAAGTACCAGGTTCTGCACTTTGGTCACAACAACCTCATGCACCACTACAGGCTTGGGGCAGAGTGGCTGGAAAACTGCATGGAGGAAAAGGCTCTGGGGGTACTAGTCACCAGTTGAACATGAGAAAGCAGCATTCCCAGGTGGCCAACAAGGCCAATGGCATCCTGGCTTTTATCAGAAATAGTATAGTCAGCAGGACTAGAGATGATTGTCTCTCTGCACTGAGCACTGGTGAAGTCACACCTTGACTACTCTGTTCAGCTTTGGGCCCCTCGCTAAAAGAAAGGTGTCAAGGCCCTGGAGTGGATCCATAGAAGGGTGGCAAAGCTGGTGAAGAGTCTGGAGTACAGATTTTGAGGAGCAGCTGATGGAACTCTGATCGTTTAGTCTGGAGATGAGGAGGCTCAGGGGAGACCTTATCATTCTCTACAACTCCCTGAAAGGAGGTTGTGGTGAGGTGGAGGTCAGCCTCTTCTCTCAGGTAACTAGTGATGAGAGATAATGGCTTTAATTTGTACCAGGGGAAGTTTAAGTTAGAAAAAAACTATGCTCTGAAAGGGTAGTGAGGCAGTGGCACAGGCTGCCCAGGTAGGTGGTGGAGTCACTGAGCCTGGAGGTGTTCAAGAACTGTGGAGATGTGGCACTGAGGAATGTGGCTAGTGTGCATGGTGATGATGGATTGATGGTTGGACTAGATGATCTTAGAGATCTTTTCCAATCTTAATCATTCTATGATTATCAGTCTACCTAATGCAAGATATTCCCCCTTGTCTGTTGTGTTTTACCAATCCCTTCTACAGATCTTCTGCTCTCACATCAGACACAAGTGCATGAAGCAGACAACTGCACAGGCACTACAGACCTTCAGGCCCTGTGCTGAGTGTTCCTTACAGCTGAGAAGTATTTAAAAGCGCAAGTCACGCAATTATTTTAAATGTGCTTACAAGAAGGTTAACTCAAGCAGCCATGTGACTTGACTGCACCCAAACGAAGAAGGAAGAGCTAAGGCTTACAGTAAGGCATACTTTCTACCATCTTGTTTCATTATATGCAATTTTTGCTATATTCTCTCACACACAAACTAATTCTGTGTACCATTTCTCTCCCCATTCCCTACCGCACAGTTCCTGCTGAAAAAGGTCGCTTCTTCACACACTGCACCCATGTTTCACTTCAAACCTGAAGGTGCCAATTATCTAGTGGGCCCCCTTCTGCCAACTCCAGGCTGCTGGACCCAGCTTTCTACTTTACATTGTATTCAGTTCCTGTTTCATCATGAACCTCCGAGTCCTCTACTGACTCAAGACGTTACTGCCTTTTTTGACAGTGCATTATGGTTTTGGAAGATGTCTTTGTTGCTTCCTGAACTGGACATGACGAGATCTTAAACTAGTCAACATACCTAGTTAGCTCAATTTAAAAAAAAAAACAAACATAAACATAAAGAGATAGCATATTGCTTGCAACATTTACTATTATCATTACAACAATGAGTTTAGAGATTAAAAGTAGTTATTTTTTGAAAAGCAGGATATTCACAATAAAATCTAACAAAAAATAAATAAATAAATAAAATAATGTATGTTAGCTTTTTTCCAGCTTCCATTTAAACTTATAAAGCCTAAAAAATGAAAGAGCATTGCATTTTTTGTTAAAACAGTATAATATAACTGCAAAGACCAGGAAACAAATGAACAAACAAATAAATAAATAAGGCAGAAGTGCATGCTTAGTAAATTAAAGTAGCCCAAACTTTACATACTTCTTTGAACTGCATGAGATTCTGCCTGGACTTAGAGAAAACAAAATAAAGTTGTGAACCACACAGCATACAGGATCAGAGAGAAGATTTTAGTAATAACCACCATAGCCAAACTATTTCCTCCGCCCAAATATCAAAGGAAAATAGCTGTCAAAAGTGTAAATTAAATCACTTAAGTAGAACAGAAAATTATTTCCTATTTTCCACAGGTTATGATTTGGAGTGATCTTGAACTTCTGGAAAAGAATTTCCTAATTTTCAAAAATTCTGAGGCCCAATTACAAGTAATTATAGCTTTTCATTTTCAACATGACGAAATAATTTGATTCTTTTTACAAGAGGTCTGGTTTAGCTCAAAATAGACAAGTGCTTCTGCAATAAGTTAGTACACAAAGACAATAAAGATCATTCTTAAAAGAAAATCAGGGATACGTGTTGGCTATAAATCATAAATGGAGCATTCAGGCAAAAATAGTTTGTGTGTTCTACAAATGCCACTTATTTCCATCGCATATGAGTGAGATAAAGTAAACAGACCACTGACAGCTTTGGCTTTCAAATACAAAATGGGTAAGAGTTGAAAGAAGAAAAAAAAATGTATGGTATAATCACTACTGTTAGATCTAGTTTTAAAGCATAATTTGGGGAAATAGAGTGTAAGAATACAAGCTGTTCTATATTCTCATTACAGAAGAAAAGCAAACTAGGACCACGTAGCATTAAATTAAAACTAAATATTATTTTAAGTATCTTGTTCCCATGCCTACTTTTTTCCTCTCCCCCTAAGAATTTCCACTTTTTCTTACTCTAGAGAAAAAGTAACTATATTCACTAAGTTAGACATTTCATTTCAGTAAAATTCCTAGAAGCTTCCATGCAAAATCTGAAGCTCAACCAGCAAGTCTGTCCAGCACAGTTAATTGTTATAAGGTTCAATGCGCTTTACAAAAGCGTAAATAAAACAAATCTTAACCAATACATTTGAGTGCAATTAAACCCACACTAACTTGTATTTGAAGCTAAATTTTGGGTACATATAAGACTACCTAATAAATAATCGTCACACTAGTAAATATCTACACCTCGAGTTTTTAAGGACAAAGGTTTGCATGCCATCTCCAAGTTACAAACCTGTTAAGGTAAAATGCACATTTGGTAGCAAAAGGCAAAGTTTAAATGTAGCACAGTGAGTATCATTTAAAGGCATTTATCAAAGAGTAGCAAACTTCAGCCTTCTAAGCAGAGGAGTAAAATCTAATTTGGAATCGGAAAAAATTTCACACAAAGGTTCTGAGGGCTGTGAAAGAAAGTTACCAGTCTCCTTGCATGTTCCTTCCTACCTTCCAGTGGTTTATTACAGGGTGACTTATTTACACCAGCAGCCCTTCAAAAACATGCAACTTTACCTGTTTGCAACATACCTCGCACACTGTTGTCACAACGTAAGGAAAAACCAACCTAAAAAGTTTTATCAATAAAACTTTTTTTTTTTATTTATCAATAAAACTTTTTAAGCCCCAGGACATCTCTGTAACATTAACATAACAGTGGCAATAGTTGCTAGATTTGATACTGTTCTATAGCAAAAGGTATCTTTTTTACCTAATGCTACAAATTGGTTAAAAATGGGTACTACATAATAAAGTGACTAATCAAAATTTAAAGCTATTTTTGAAATGTACCCATGCACCTGGTAGCTATTAAGCTTTCACAAAGGAAATTAGTAGACCGAGCACTGACATACTCAGCTGTCAAATCTCAACTGGGCAACAAATCTAGTTTTCCTTTGTGGTCAGTCTTCTGAAAGTGAAGCAAATCTTCAGCAACTACTAGAACAAGTATTAGTCAAAGAAAAAATATCTCCTCAACCTCTAGCAATAAGGTGTTTTTTTTTTTTTTAATTTCCTATGTAGACAACAAAATGAGATAATATTCAGGAACAGGCATTCGTTCAAGACTTCCAACGTTACTGCAGACTTTAGGAGTGAGAACACATTGGTGTGATCAACAGCAGATACATGGAGGAATAAAGCACACCAGACCACATTCAGACATACAAACATCAGAAAACTGACATCTACTATAGCTCTCCTACTCCAACAGGTAAACATGCCACTGAATGCTAAGCCAAACTTACATTATAGAATATTAGATAATTCTATAAAGTTGTACATAGTAATAAAACACATCAATGTTACCACCCAAAATATCAGACAACAAAGTCCTTATGATTGGTTGGTTCGGGTTTTTGTTGTTTTTGTTTTGTTTTTTTTCTCTTTTGTATTTACCTACGCCAGGTATTTTTTTTCCCATGTTTCTGAACTGTTTCAGAAGACTGGATAAGGCACTACATTACAGGAGTTACATATCCTTGTCTGTCTTGGAAGATTAAAACAGCAGGACAATGTTTGTCTCAATGTTGAAGTAGTGCTGAGATGGTACTGCAGAAATACTGCCTGCAGATTATGGGGATTTTGTAACATTCAGCATCAATGTGGAAAAAATTCTCAGGAGAATTTGTTTTTCCACGCTACCAGACAATATTTGTTATTATTGTCTCCTTCTTCCCAGCAGTTGATGTGATTAAAACTTGAAGTAGATCTTGGGTACTCTTTTCTCCATTGCCTAAAAGTCAGGAGCAAGTTCAAAAACCCTTGGGTTACCTCATCTTGCAAGACCCAGCCAATGCAAATTGAAAGTGCAAGTAATAAAAACAGGATGCACTCAGCCTAGGTACAACAGCAGTATTACTCATAATGACTCTAAGCAAATCAAGGGAAATTATAAATACTAGGAGATATAGACATGATGTTTTTATGTACGCCAAACACCTCTCCAGTATGTGAGCCACTCCATCCAACAAACAATTCTAAGCACCAGGAGAGGTCAAAGGTCTGCAAAGCAACAAGCCACATAGCAAGCTATGTTAGGTCTGCAGGCGATAATTAGCCTTCAACGCCGTTGTTGGACCTTCACAGAGCTTAAAGGTAAATATTACAAACCATCAGGCCATATAGGAAATTCAGATTGCAAACTAATACCAGAGCCAGCTTGCTGGAGATGATACAGTTGTTAAAATTCATCCTGCCAGCTGCATTATTTTATCTACGTTAGGGAGTATTTAGAACACAAACAAATAAGAGGTAATTATAGTCTATTACTTACTCTGAAGAACTTGTCAAGGTACCCTTTCCATGGAAAAAAAAGTGACTGGCTCCACTTTATTTACTGCACATCATAGGAACACTATTAACTAAGATAATAAAGCTCCAGTCTTCCCTAGTAAGGTTTCAGATACAGTAGCTCACTAGACACAAAATCCAACCTTGCCACACTGCAAGAAAAGACCCATCAGAAAGCACAGGGTCCAAGAGCACTTTGTCCTCATCTCCAGAGAGGAAGAAAGGATAACTGGAATTTCTAAACAAGAAGTACAGTTATTCCTTAAATGAACTTCTGTTAGCATGTACAGCCATCCTTGACTTGGATAGAGGCAGGGACATGGATGATTAGAAACTATAAATGATGAGAAACTATAAATGTGCTTTCATTTTACAGCAATTTTTCTATTTGTTGATCTAGTTTAAGCAGTGGTTTTATCTTCACTGTGAAGCAGACATAGATACATTATCTGTCACAATTTTGTTGACTTACATACAAGAAGATGAGATTTTTTATGATATTGTCACTGCTCTCCATCATTTTGAGACAAATATTCTTCCAACTGTTCAAATGTCACTTGAAACACATGTGAGAACACATACATATATCTTTTAGGAAGACAGTGGTCTATTCTCAATTATCAGCATACAAATAGCAATCTAGTCCAGATGTTCTGTGTTCAAAGCACAGTCTCTAAGTAACTTGTAACTAACACCAGTAGAAATGTCATTAGACCCAAAATATCTGGCAGTCAACTCAGATAAATCAGAAGAAATACATTGAGATTCTGACAACCAAACTATGTAGGTCACTCTGAAAGTAATGCCTCCTACTTATTTTCATGGAAACTACAACAAAGCACAGTAAGACTGTTTGAAAGAGCAAATCTGCAGCTACAAAACATTACTTTTCAATACAGTCACAG
>NW_024962263.1:35078898-35101398 GCF_019238085.1 Lagopus leucura
AGAGGTGCCCTCCCACAGACCTCCGAGACAAATCTGAGGTTTTCACCACGTCTTCCTACAGTAACAGTGTTCCCAGTTCTTCTCTGTCACTCAGCAGTACACCCTCTTTCTCCCAGCAGTTTAAGGCCCTGGTGAAGAGCCCAGCAAATTTGTTACCTTATATATTCTTACCCCTCTTGACCAAGAGGGACATAACTGACCAGTTATGTCCCATCCCATATCAACATCCCTTTTTTTTTTTTTTTAAAGGTGCATCCTAGACCATAGAACATCTCCAGCATGACATCACCTGTACAGCCAGTCAATCAACTGATCCTCCTTCCTCCCAGATCCTAGTCTCCAACTAGAAGGACTGAAGGGAATACTACCTGCACTTCCAATTCCTTCAACATCTTCCCAAGGGACTAACTGTCTTTTTTGATATTTTTTAATTTCCTGCTTGCAGCCTTCTGCAACCCAACTAGAAAGACCAGAAAATGATAGTAGTCATCTGGCTTTATTATAACTGATATCCTCCTTCTAATGTCCCTAATGCAGACCCTCAGCAGGCAGAAAACCTCTCTGGAGAGGTTATCCAAGCAGCAGATGGGTGCTTCTCAGCAAAGAGTCTCCAATTACTAAGATTCTTCACCTTCTTTTTTTTTTTAGCAGCACCAGTCATCATTTGTGTCCTCAGTTGCACCTTTTTAATGTGATTGCCCCTTTCTCGTACCAAGCCACTATCCATAGCTTATATATCTCTCCCACACCTGAGCTTGAAATCTATTGGGTAATGGTACTTCAGGAGCTAGGCAGGGGCTTCACCTCTTGCCCCGAGCAAAGATGAGGATTCAGTCTCTCTCAACCTGCATGTTTGCCCTCTGTACAGTGGGAAGCTTGCATATCTCTCTCCCCTGGCTGGGCCCAAGGTCTGTCAGCCTGTGCCACTGTATGTTATCAGGCATCAATTTCCCTCTCAGACAGCTAAATGCATCTCAGCCTGGTGACTTCCTCTTGCAACTCGGTCAGCTGCAGAAAAAGATCACCAAGTTGGGCACACCTGGATCCCATGACACCCCTCATCTCTGTCTGTCCCTCAGTTCACCTTCAAATTCTGGAGCTCCCTGTATCTGAAGGTCTGGGCAGTTCTCTCACTCCTCAGGAGGTCTGCCTGCGTGCACCCATCAGGCCAGAGAGTTTGTGAGCCCCTCTCTGTGTTTCTGACTCAGCCTGTCTGCCACACCAAGTGGTCACCATGCTGGTATTAATACAGAGCTCTCCCCTCATAGTCCCACGTGTGAAGAGCAGTGAACCCTGCTCGCCCCCCCTGCTTGAAGGCCCTATGCTGTGCAAACTGTCCACAGCACACCCTTCTGATGCACCACAACCTTTTCATCCCACTTCTGGGTCACTGCACTCCCTACTGATCACCTTTGTATGCATGGGGCATGGCCTTGCTGCTCCTGACCCCATCCCTGCCATGTCAGAGCACTACCACCACAAGGATGGCAATGGCACCTGGCAAGCAGTCTGACACTGGCTTCCTTGCCTGCTGAGGTGATTCCTTGCTTTCGCACGGAATTAGTTTGCCCCAGAACCGAGTGCTCTGCCTCAGAACTGAGTGCCTCACTGACAAGGCACACAAACCTGGCACTAATTGAAAAGCACTTGAATTCCTTGGGATGGTACTTACTAGATTTCTTACTTTCCTAAGTTTGTAACATTGTAACTCATTATAGTCACTAAATAGAACTTGGTAATCATTAATTTCATTATTATTGTTCATACAATAGGTCGTACTGAAAGTAATGCCTCCTACTTATTTTCATGGAAACTAGAACAGATTCAAACACAATAACAGTTTCATAGAGCAAATCTGCAGCTACAAAACATTACTTTTCAATACAGTCACAGCCATTAGCTATGCAGTTTTGACAGTGATGAACAAGAGCCTGCATGCTGCACTCATAAAAATCTGCATGGCCATCCAGAATGTGACTTCTCTTTCACATTGCTGTCACCAATGCTGAAATGCACCGCCCACCGCCTCAGTGCGCTCACATCCACTGTTTGGTCTCCATAAACATTCAACAAATACCGGGTGAATGTCAGTGGGTGCCATTTTTACCACATGGAGGAATTCAATTCCACACCTCTGCTCCATCTGCACTTCCATGTCAGATGCCATTCTGTCAAAACTGCCCCTTCTGCTGCCATCGGTCACATGGCAACAACACGTAGTGGGATACTGGTGGGGAGGTTAAGCCTCAACTGCCATACCATCAACATCCACCTCTGATGTTCAGGGAAAACATAATAAAATAGGAGACATTACTTTCAGAGCAGCCCCCATAAATCTGTAGACAACCTAAAGAAAAAATCAGTAAATGGAAAAAATTACAGGCTAGAATTTGAATCATTTGATTATCACAGTCCTATTATGCTGAAATGGAATTTAGCTATCAGTACTACAAGACCCAAGCCATCAAGAACCTTTGCTGAACCAGAAGGGAAAAAAGGATGAAAAGAATTAAACAGCTTATTTGGCCATCGTGTTGTAAACCTACTTTAAAAAAATAGAAATTAAAAAAAAAAAACACCTCAAGCTTAATAACTCTTGGTAAGATAGGAGTTGCCTTCAGAATTAAGGTGACAGTGTAAGTTAAAAAGTTTTTTTTCTGTCACTGCTTCTTTGTTCTTTCCTTCTCTGTAGACAGCCCTGTCATGTCTGATTCTCTTTCCACAAAATAGCCTGTCCTTGCTTCCCAGTGTCCCAGAGGATATTCTAACTCTGAATCATATTTCTCACCTCCTCTACCAGCTCCACAAAAGGCAGGCTGTGATGTAAGCCCCATCCAGACCAATGCTTCACAGAACAACCAGTCACCTATGTGTTGCAGTAGCCAGAACTCAACTGTACAGGGGAAGAGCAGAGGGAGAATTATCTTGCCATAGTCTAGAAGACAAAGTCCAGTTTTGATACACTGGGTCAAGAAGTTTTCAAAAAAAAAAGCATGTGCAATTACAAATAAATAATTCCAAATCTAAACACACTAATCTGCAAGTTAACGAACCTATCTATAAAATCTGAGATAACACTCTACAAAACATGAAACCCACCATGCTGATAGCTCCTATATTACATAGGTCCAAAAAACCTGACTTCCTGTGTAAATATTTGCACTGTCTACTTCAGTCTGTGCATGCAATTACTAAATATTAAGTAAATAGCTATGGATCACACGTGAATGCAAAGTGCAGCAACATTTAAATTCAGTCAAAACAAGAAACAGCCTTTTGGTGCTGTATTTTTGTTTTGGTTTAGGTTTGTTTTTTTTGTTTGTTTGTTTCTTTTTAAGATTATGATGGATAATAAATATACAAGAACTTTCCAAGGCCTTAGAACAGATTGGATCTGTTTCTTTATGTTTCCTTTTGTGATCCTGTCGCAGAAGCAAGTTATCAAAAGATACGAACTGGAATTTGGTGGCAAAAAGAAACACTGCGCCTCCCTCTCATCCTTGAAGACTTTATTTCCAAAGAGCAGAAAGAGAAATCTGATGAGTTGCACTGAAATGTTCAAATCAATTATTTTATGACTCAACTCACCCTCTACACCAAGCAATCAGACTAAACCAGCAGATCAGATTCACCAAGTCACCAACTTACCTCACTTTATAGATGAATAGGAAACCTGAAACCAACCTCGGTAGCTTTTGTATATACAAAGGCAGCTCCTGAGGTTTGAAGTATATGACAACCTTTAGACCCCAACAGGAATGAGAGCACCTTATCCAAACAGAACATATGGGCATTCCATCAAGTCCCACATTCACCATAACTGCCCCAGACAAGGCTCCTTTGCAGCTACCCACTTCTTACCTGCACCCATCTACCAAGACAAGGAATAATATGCACACAACCACTACCGAGCTGGGATCACAGACACAGGGAAGAGCTGCATCTTGAGCCTGGATTGTAACTGGAATTTGGAACGTGAACTGGTTTTCCCCAGTATATTTCCTCAACTGACAAAATCCAATAATTCATGCAATTTTATAATATAATCACTATGCACAGAATTAATGAATTGCCTTCACAAACACAACTGTGGAGAAATTCTGACTGAAATAATAATAATAATAAATGATTTAATATACTTATCCAGTTCCATGTAAGTATTTTATTTATTTTGAGAAACAAGCAAAAACCTTAAGTTCAGGTAACCTAGTAAAGGCAACTTTAACTAAAGGAACTTGATTTTAGCTTTCTTCATCACGTAAAAATTCAAGCCCTTGAATGAACTGATACAGTACAAGCACATTTAGAACCTTCTTACTCGCCCTCCACCATTTTTTTTTAAACTAAGAGTGATGAATTTCATGGGAAATAAATAAATAAATAAACAAATTTCAAAAACTATAATACAATCTAAGAATAGGGCTCTGTATAAATTGAAAACAGCAGTCACATGTTTTGTGGGTAGATTAAGGATAAAACTGCTAGCTCCATGCTGTGCCATATGAAAAGGAACTGCTTGAGTACTTACGAGCATGCATATTTAGTAGGCTATCCAAATTATTTATAAAACTTTGGGGAAAAAATTACTATTCAAGGAAAATAATATCATTCAGTAAATAAGGAACAAGAGTAAGAATAAAGAAATTCAGATTCCATTCTCAGAGTCTGATAAAACAAATCACTTTTGCCTGTACATTCTCCGTATCTACATAACAGAAGTCGAATTTACTCATTTTGTAAAATGCTTCAGAATCTGTATCTGAAACACACAGGATCTGAGCACTTAGAAATACATCCTTCCCACTACATAGACTGCTGAACTGCTGCAGGAACTCAAAATCTCAACTGTATGTTGAACAGCACGATATATTTACCATATTTCTGTACATGCAAGCAACAACCTCATATTCAGTTCCAGCCCATCACACTTAGAAAATCTCAAGGAAATAAGTGGCTGAGTTGAATAAGCATGCAGAACCACAAAAGATTCCCCTGCAGTCAGATGTCTATAGTTAACACAAAGCAAACTAAGTCTTTACTACCTTCAGCCATTCTTTAGACATTCAAAGACAGCCCAGTCTCTGAAGCGCTATGAAAGGGCTACGTACCATGGAAAAAGCCTGTAAAGTCTACAAAACAAAACGGACATTTACTTCAGTATCAGAACATAAATAAGTAGTAATGTTTTAATAAATGATGCAAGTATGGGGAGCCTCAGCAAGCAGCTCAGCAGTTCCATGTAATACCAGTACTGAGGTCTTCAGGGAGACGTGTCTACATGTTCTTATAGCACTGTGAAATGCAATTCACAATCCCTTTCGACAGCCTCAATTCAGACATATCCACCTTTACAGTTGGGACTATATGCTACAAACAACTGTCACAACTTATTGAAGAGTTTAGTTACTTCTACATAACTAAGAGGTCTCCTCTTTTCAAGCATGTACAAAGAGACCTCCTAAGAGAAACATAGGAGATAAGCAAAAGAAATGAAGAACAAAGGTTTACTGTAAAAATGAAGCTTACTGCTACCTTTCCTGAAAGTTAGGTACTGCCTTTTAATGAATTTTACAGTGGAAAGCCTCACTAAGAATTTACCACTCACCATCATTTGTATTATTATTAATAATAAAGAAATTTAAAAATACTATGCAGCCACAGTCTTAGTGAGACCAGGTAAATAAGTATAAGCAATATGCTTGAAACCTGAATTGGTATTTCAGGAAAGAATAAATATAAACTGACCAAACCCACCATATTTGCAAGGAAAGAAGGAATACTGCTATGAACAATCTACAAAAGCAGGTAAAGTTTTTATCTAATACTCCTGAAAAAAAAATATATATATATAATACAGAAATATTAACTATAAATTCAGAATTTATTTCCAGGCTCTTTCTTTTCTTCTCCAGAAGAAGACACTATCTCCCTAGTGTATGTCCAAGACAGCTAGGATAGCACTGGAGCAGCTTAGACCTTTGTCACTAGTAAAAGCATATGCAGAGAAGACATCATGCACTCTTGCTTAGTAGAACATCCCTCACCACTCTCTTAATTCTTTTCTCATTAAACCTTTCTCCATCGGGCTCTTCATCTGCTTCAAAGTCTGTGAAGGATGCCTTTCTCCTCTTACCAGTTGCCAGTTGTTTCTCATTCACATGCATAGATGCAGCAGTTGTTCACTTCTTATTACAAATCATGTTGGAACACTTTTCCCAGTCATGCTGGGAAGGAGAGACATATTAAAGGAAAAGTTTTTCTACCAAGTATTACCAAGGAGTCCAAATAATGCCTTCTAAAAAAAAACAAAAACACAACTATAAACCAAGTAAAGCAACAACATGAAGAGCACAATGGAGAGAAGAAACAATGGAATGGCTCTCCTATCTTCCAGGGAACAGGCAATGAATTCAGTAACAGTCTTACCACTAACGGGCTTGGCCAGAACACATGTAAGTTGACAGACAAGTAGCTAAGAAATATCTTTGTAGTCTCTGTGTCTATGCTGGGACAAAGTGTTCATGCAATCTTGTTTTCCAGAGCTCACCTGCACACCTTTGATAAGAGCTCAGCTCTGCCTTTGACCCTTGGTGGCTGTGAACAGCCCCCTCTTCTTAAAGCTGTGCCCACCCAGTCCGCTCAGCTTCTCCTTGCCCATCTCTCAGGGAGCCAGGGGCCAGCACAGTGGCCTTCTGCTGGACTCCAATCTGTTAAAGTCTTCCTTGTACTGGGGAGACCAAAATGAGACACAGTATTCCAGATATAATCTCAAATGCCAAATAGGGGGGAAAAACCATTTTCCTCAAACTGCTGGCTACACTTCTGCCAATACAGCCCAGCATGCAGTTGGCCTTCTTTGTTGTAAGGACATACTGCTGACTCACCATCAGCCAGAATCAGGCTTTTTTTCTGCAAAGCTGCTTTCTAGTAAGTCAAGTGTGTCCTGGTGCATGGGGTTATTCCATCCCAAACACAGGACTTTTCATTAGCCTTTCTTTGAACTTCAAGAGGCTCCAGTCAGTTCACTTGTCCATCATGCCTAGGTCCCACAGAACAACAGTCACCCACAGTGTACTGACCACTGACCACAAGATGCTATCACCTGCCAAATTCAGAATGAAAATGAGAAATCTAATAAGCGCAATAATCTAGAATGGCCATCTCCATGCTGCTGCAGCGTAAGAAACACGCAGATAGGAACAGGAGTGCAAGAGAATTGTCTATTGATTGATGGTGGTTTTAGAGACTAACAGCCTACCAGACTCAGGCATCTGCAGCACCCCTGTCAGAAACCTTACTGGCCACATAACAAACGTGTCAGAAGGACTGACTTCACTGTGCTACATATTCACTTAAACTGAAGTCAGTGGTGGTTTAAGTTAATATGACGGATTGTAAACAACTGCAGTTCAGAAGCTGGCGTAAGTTTGCTTCTACCGACTTACTGGTAGGGGCTGGAAATCTCTTAAAAATTGCCAGAGCTCATCTGCCAATACCTCAAGAAGAAAAAAAATCACCAACAAGCTGTTCCTGCAAGAAACATCTTTCAAAGTGAATATCCTTCTGACAAAATGCACAGCAGTTAAAGTTCAACAGATTTTGTAACAATTTCTTGCAGATCTTAACCACCTTTGACTGCCTTTGACTTTTGATTCTCTTCAGTAAGTGAACAGAAAGATATTTTTGCTCTTAATAGGAACTGAAATGAATCTGAATCCTGAATTTCTCTCTCAGAGCATGATATGGCCTTAAGAAGAAGTGGATAGCTTTAAAGATGTTATGCTTCTGAGAACTCTATTCATACTAAGACAAGAAACATCAGTGAGTTACACAAAATAGATTTTAATGCCAAATCAATCTCACCAAGAGTGATGCAAAGAGACTTGCATGACCAATGCATTTTCTTTGGAATTATTCCAACAGAGGAAACAAGAAGAAAGTGAAAAAGCAAATTGCTGCCTACAAGGTTTTTCCAGCATATCCTATGAACCATTTCACTTTCTTTATATAGAAACGAATCCACACTGCAGCACTGTGACAGGTGACAGTCAACTGGAATAGCAAAGAAGGGCATGTTTAGCTATCAAGCTTAGTAGCTTGAGATTCACTCAAGAAAAACCTTAAAACCTCCAATCAATACTGCTTGCAAATTGCCTGTTTGATTGACAAGGAGAAAGGAAAGGCGAGGGAGGACAGTCCATGGCCTGAAGTTCCCTAGGGAGAGGAACAACAGCTTAGTTACACATCAGTAACCAGTGGGAGGAGAGGAAAAGTGAAGACCCTGGTATCCAGGTTGCCTGCCTTAGGCAGGCAAGAGCTTTCTGTAAGTCGGAAGGCTGATTTGCCTGGGTTCCCCATGGCCAATGGCAAGAATGGCGGTTCTCTAACCAAACCTCTGCACGTGTCTAAAACAAGCTCTTGTTCTGCACTATCAACGGGAGGGATCCACATCTCCGCTGACTTCTTAGTATTGCCTTTGATGTCTAAATTAAATTGTTTGGTTAAGAGTCTGAAAATAACAGTCATTAATACTTTTTCCTTTGCTGATTCTGCAGAAAGCAGTATCTTGGACACAGCAACATGGGGGAGAAAAAATGTAAAAAACACAGTTGGGCAGAGAGATGCGGATGATCATCCCAGCAATATGTCAAATAAACAACAGGATCCCCAATTTATGATCCATCATTTAAAAACAAAATTCCTGAATGTGCTCACAGTCAAACCAGCAGTCTTTCCAAGTTAGAGCAGTAATGACTCACCAGATACATTCCCTCTGCCCACGTTCTACGTGCACCAACCTCCTTTTTGCATTTTCTGGCTAAACATCTTCTGTTGCCTAATCTATTCTTACAAAGCACAAACACTTTTCAGGCAAGGCTATCAGCAACCCCTAACAGGCAGATATCTCTGCATCTGGAAGACTGTAGTTTTATAGATCTGACAAGGAATAATATCTCAACTTAGGTGGTAATTAAACTGTCTGAGCAATGCTAAGAACAGATACATTATCTTTTAATATCAGAAATGAAGTACTATTAAGGAACACAAAGCACCTCTCTACACAGGAAACACACAAAATGGATCCTTCTCTTGCTGCTGGGAACTCAATAGATATGCATATGTTTGATCCCATATTTGACATCACACTATTGCTCCTACTGACTACTGCCAGCTTTTCTATACTATACAATCATGCTTATCTAAAATCACGTATCTCATACAACTTCACACATCTACCGGAAAGAATTTTTTCCCATAAGCCCCTTATTATCTAATGATTCATGGTAAAATGTATTGATTGCTACTCCGAGATTCAAAGTCTGGGGAGGAAAATAAAAAATAAAATCCAAGAGAGAGAAATCTGAACGACATAGATCACTGTGATAATCCAAAAGGAAAAAAAGAAATATTATTATAAGAATAAAGGGAAAACTATACAAAAAACACCTTAAAAATCCAACAACTCAAAATGTTATATTTTCTATATTTTATATTTTCATGACTAATGAACACAAAGCATTTTAGTTAGAAGTTTAGAAAGCTGCACAAGAAATAAAAATATGCTTGAGAAGAAAATAGACTAAAAACATTTAATTCTTTAAGATATTCAGCTCTGTCCCCAAAAGACAGACTCAAGCTAGAAGTGCTGGCTCTCTAACAGATGCTCAGACAAATAGCTTCAGTATCTGATATTATGCTGTTTGTGTATCTTTATGTTGCTAATTTAATTCTCAATTGTATCTGAATCAGAACTCACACTTCCATATCTGCTAAGGCAAGGAGCTTACGAGTTTCTTTGTGATACTTTTGCAGATTTGTTATAAATTGATTCAAGGTGATCCACAGCTTTCTAAAATTACCATTTCCTCTATTTTTCCCTCACCTCATTGCATAGCACAAAGAGTGCACCTTCACTGGAAACAGACAAAATGCATCCTGTGTTCTTCCTACTGGGAGCCCAGAATACAGGCACACTTCTGGCTGTGCATTCAGCATGTCACAGCTACTTCTGCTGGCTAACTCAGTAACATTATATGCTCCACCACCATTATTTTAACTTTAGCCCACTTCCTAATAAGCTGATTGTACAAATTGGAAACACCGTCAGTTCAACAGAATGAATTTTCATCCACATAATAACATTCTCTGACAGAGGGCATCCAAGCATTCTGATACATTCAGTGCTCCCAGAGTAAAACATCTTTGCTTAGAGAACTGTCCACAAAAGATCACCTCTTCCTGCTGCCAACTCTTCTGACTGAATCTTCAGTTCCAAACTGGTAGACAATTATGGCACTGACTGTGCAAAAAGCCCAAACTTTAAACCATAATGATGATGCATGTTTTATGCACTACAGCATGTTTTGTTTCCTCTGTAAGAAAGCCAGTCCAAAAACTGCTGCAAGAACTGACAAAAACTGAGTATTAAATAGCATGTGGGCAGTAAAGTGTACACATACACACACACAGAGATCTTCAGTTACAAACATCACAGTTCTTTTTCCCCCAGAAATCCCTACACAGGAGCTGCTGCCCTAGGAAAAACAGGGAATGCTATTAGCAGAATTCCTGCATCAATTGTAATAACTGGAAGTATTTACTCAGTTTAAAAATTCTTGCTGGTACTTCACAGTTCTAGCTCCCAGGAGCCATCCTCACCTAAGAACTCTTTATTTTTTATTTTACTTGCCTATAACCAAACTGTGATGTTTCTTTCAAAGTCCTATCTTCTGTTTTACTACCAGCCTCTGCTCCTAATGGCTTTTATTACTCACAGTTGGGCTCCTTAGACAGGAATTAGCTCTTGCTCCTTTTTCTTTTCCCCCCTACAGCAGTGGCTCAAGAGCTAAATATTTTAATTATCAAAAAAGAGCACATGCATAAATATTACAAAACGAAATGTGGTTATAGCAACACTTCTCTGAATTCTTTATCTTTCATTTTAGCCTACTGCCCTTAGTGGGGCTAAGAAGGGGAATTTCGTGTATAAGATTTGATCTTAAATGATCTTAACTTGATGAAACAAAAGGAAAAAAAATCTACCCCTGAAAAAACTGGAAATAGATCAATGTATTTATGAAATGTTAAAAAATAAACCCTCACGTGTGACCACATAGAGAACTTTACCTGTAGATACAGGGAGCATCCGTCTGTCTTCCACAAACAATACAAGGATGTAGACATTACAGAAATACAGTTGCATTTCACCTGGCAGTTTGATGCAGCGCACTTGCACATGACAACACATTGATTTTACTTCTACCTCCATGCAGACATCTACGTAAAGAAATCCATTAGGCAGACAGTTCTCATCTCTATTGACTGACAGAGTGACAATCGAATACTTTTCACCTTCCAAACTGACTGACAGCTAGACAGTTAAACAAGCCTTCAAGTTGCAATAATAGTATGAAACACTTTCAATTACCTGAATCAAACAAATCCATGATCCCACTAGTTGAATGTATTTTTCTGTCTGCTGCTATGCCTGGCTTGGTTTACATTGTTGTTTGGGCAATTCAGATTCCAAACAAGGATGCTGGAAACGCACATAAACCTAAGATTTCTAAACAGAGAAGTCTTACTATGTGCATTTGTGTGACCAGAAAAAAAAATAAATACAGGCAATCTTTTGGCTCACTTCCTTTCAAGCCTAGCAGGAAGCAAATCTTCTAAACTTGCATAAAATGCTTGGAAATAGCTACATCATTAGCTAAGTGTTTTTCTAACACTAGTAAATGTGACGTGCCAGCCTACTTTTGAAAGGGAACATTTATTTTTAAGATTAAAATGAAATTTTTACAAACAATATTTTTACTTTGGGTCTAAACACATACACGGTTTGGCCAGATTTCAAATTCAAATTCCAGCTATTCCTCTGATATAAGTAACTCAAACTGTACTTAACTAAATTCTGTCCAGTTAAAATCTGGATTCATTTAGGGAATAATAATGAACAATCAACTTTAACGGAGAAACAAAAAATTGGAAAGTAAGAATTTTCAGATACAACAGCTCGTAAGTAATCAAAACCACCTATCTTCTTATGTTACCATTTCTAGAGTGAATAACTAAGGTTGGAAAAATCTAACGTTCTGTGGACATCAATACGTGTTGCTGCAAGACATTCGGCATGATCAGACTGAAATATCTAAATGAACATGCTTATGAGTTAAACATATACACTGGATAACAGGCAAACAAGTAGGATCAGGGTGCGCTCTAATGTACTGTAATTGGGTTGACAGAAATAAAAGGAAAAGTCAGAGTCCATCAAGAACTGTTCAGTAAAAAACACACAAAAAGCAAAAGATTGTCTTTACAATTGAACAGTTGCATCAAAAATGGTCAAAGCATTTTAAAAGACATAATTTTATGTTCTAAGAAAACAAGATCTGAAAATAAACCACGATTCCATATATTTTCCTTACAAAAACTGGCTTTTAAGCCATGTTACGTCTAAGGAGGTTCGGCACAGTTACTAACTTTTCCCCCCCTCTCTACGCACTGCCTATTTTGTTTGGAATCTAGGCAGGTAACAGATCATCTTTATAAAAACTCAGTGCTCCTTTGCAAGCTCCATCCAGTTTTAAACATATAAACAATCATAACAACTGAAAAGACTTATACTTCTTTCAGGTGCAAAACAACCAAGTTCTAAAATAATGAAAAAGAAAAAAAAAAACAACCCACACACAAAAGAAAGAAAACATCGCCACCATCACAAGAAACACCTTCCAAATTCAGCAAATAATACACTACATTAAATCTACAGTATTTGAAATCTTATGGTTTTCTGTTGCTCTTAAGAAAATAAAATTAAAAAGGATTTTGAAAATAATGTCACAATACCACTTCTACTGTATTAATAATTTAAAGGATATATGAGTACATTTTATCACCGTTTCTCACAAAGAAATTAAAAAATTAGGATGGAAGCAATTACTTGAAGATGATAATACTCTTCTGATGTTTCTGTTCCTTAGTGTTTCTTCTTTTTTAATCAGTCAACACTATTTGAAAGCGTCAACATAGAATTTACTGTGCACACAACATAAAATGACTCCTTCAGAAGAGACTTGCTGTTGCACACTATACAGCAAATTGATTTTCTGAAAAGGAATGCAGCCTGTACTTAACCTAACAGTGTAACCTTGTTGTACTACATGAAAAGGGATCATGCATATTGATTTCTTTATTACAATTCCTCCTGTGATCAGTAAACATTCGTAAAGCCTCCTTCTTGAAAAAAAAAAAAAAAAAAGTTTTTCTGCCCTGAAATTAGTAAATATAAAGAGGCTTCAATTCTGAACTCTGAAACTGTCCTTTTTTACAGGGAGACAGATGCCAGGCAATTCTCTGTGCCCATACTTTAGGGGTAGTTTTTTCCTTAGAAAGCAAACTTGTCACTGATGTCACTGAAAAATCATTGGTTTTGCTAAACTTAGGAAGTTTGCCTCAAAAAAATTATATTCTTGATGTAGCGTTCATTTTCCTTTCAAATAAAACCTTGTTGAAAAAGAAACAACAGAAAAACAGAAGAAACAACGGAAGAGGCATTATTGCAGAAAAAGAAGTGAGATAACTTGTACAGCATCCACCCGGGAAAACAAATACAGAATAGTAACGGAGCACAAATTTTACACTGCTTTCTCTTGAACACAATTAAACTTCAGGGTCTGTTAACATGTACTTTCTGGAATCGATGTAAGCAATTAAAAAATTTCAACCAAAATGTTTTGTGAGGCATAATTACTATAAGGTCACTAGATATTATTTGGAGTCAGTTTAGTTTATCACATTACGACATGACAGGACGTGAGGCAAAAATTATAAATTCCTTCCCTAAATCTGTCCTTTTCTGATTTAGATGGATGAAGAATAATTAACTCTTAATTATTCAGATGACTTCAAGGCAGTTTCAGGATTCAGTAAAGAATGCAGTCATTTTAACCAAGGAAAGCAGTCTCCTATCATTTATCAAATCTTGCAACTTGACCAATGATGAATAAAAAAATCCATGTTTACCCATAGCCCTAACTGCTACCTTAGAGGTTGTTAAGCAACAAAATTTCCTTTAAATTCTACCATATGCAAATTATCAGATGCAATTTGCATTTTAAAGTATTTAACTCTACATATTTATTGGATTTTGAGGCCATGCTGATCATTGATTTATGTGCTTCTGGCAATCATATTTCCATATTTGTATGATTTTGATGACAGTAATAATTCAAATATGCAGAAAGTTGTTCTTTGAACAATATCTTTAATTACGTCCTCAAAGCATCATTGTTTTGCCTGGTGTCCTGACAAAAATGGTTTGAAATGAGAAATGGCATTATGATCCAAAACGCACAGAAGTACATTTGTCCTTTGCTGTCTAGTACCAAATGCACAGAAATGACTTTTCATGTTAACCAATCCTCAGCCCTAAACAGTCTGCAAAGCCCAGCAACCTTGCACGTAAATACTTTATTAATTCTGACACACTTTCACGACAAATTCAATCACAGTTCATAAGATTTCTGTTCAAAATGCAAAACCTGCCCCATTTACTTTGCCGCTAACTCAGAAAGTTTCGCTGCCACGTTTTTTTATTAGAGTTGTCACAAATTATGTGCACTCTTATGAAAGCTATCAAGAACTGTAATCATTAAGAGATCCACAAATATTTTGCCCATTTACTTCTCAAACACAACCATCAACCGTGTCTTCTGTCACCGCTATCAGAACAGTTTGCTTTAATACAACTTTTGTCACTGGAACACATGTATAAACTTTTTAGAATAATTGCTCACTCATGTACAAATAGACAAGAGTAATGCATTAGCCTACACGATGAACTTGTGTTTTAGTTTAGCATTCCTATTTATACTAATGTTCATTTAAATATTGTGCACAAGTCAAATATTATCAGAATAATGCAGCATTTTACTCTAGTTCAGCACAGATTTACTAGTTTGCTGTTTCCATAAGCAGTGTTCTGCATAATACCCTTTCTGCTTTGTGCAGGGACAATCTAATATTTAAAATAAAATAAACAACAGACCCTTTTCCAAGTTATTTATAATTTAAGAAAACTCTGTTTCTTTTAAAAAATGCATAAGTGCTTCCATAAATAGAGTTGAAATTAACCTAAATTTATCAACATTTTTCCGTATGTAAAACACACAATATTAAATTCTTATGAAATCATTAGAAATACAGTTTGCTTACTCACAACAGAATATACCGCAGCATAACGGGCTGGTTTTTCTCTCTGATTTTTTAAACACATATTTTACAAAAAGATCCTCCTTTGTATACTCCATGCTGTCAGACAGGCAACAGCAGTCACAAAGGTACGTAGCAACTATGGCGATCATTAAAAAACAAAAGCAAACAAAAAAAATCCAAAAGAAAAAGCCCTCTACAGTTCACAACAGTGGCAAGTTTTTTGGCCTGCAAATATCTCAAAACATCAGTTTTTCTTTGGAAAGACTTAAATATTTTATTTATGGCTACTGAATACAAATTTAGTGCGCACTATAACTGTATAAAGCTCTGCTTTATTTTTTATGAGAGCACCCCAGGCAAACAAACATATAATGTAGACCTGATGTCAGGCACCCTAATATACTTGCTACGATTTTTATTTTCTTTTACTCCCCAGGTGAAAGGACAGAAATTACAAGTTTTTTGTAACCACTGCTTTTCTAATTTAAATATAAGCTTCTCAAATCAGGGAAAGAAAAAATAAGGAAATGAAAGGAAAAGGGTGTAATTTTGTTTACATCACCCTCTAAAAAGACTTTTCCAATTTTGTTAAATATTATGGCATACCACCATACGGAATCTAAGCTCACTTAGCTATCAAAATGCATTTTAAGACAATTGCACTTTAGCTGTGATTCTTGATGCACTGTAATGTAAATATCTTGTCTTGTTCCAGGCAAGCACACTGTTAGTAAAATACATGACATTTGCTGAACAACCTTTAAGGAAATAATTAGATAAAGACAAGCTGCTGTTTTTCAGCCCCTATCAGATTAAAACTGTTTACCTCTTTACCAGACAGGTATGATGCACTTACTATCAAAATTATGCAAATCGGTTTAGCATTAACTACACGTGCTAGCAATATTACGACTAAATACACAACCTGTGCAAAAAAGAATTCATTTTTGTTTATAAAAGCTTCCACGTTTTACCTTTAAATCCTTCTAAAGATCATAAAGATAAATGCCTTTGTGATGTTTGAGTCTATTTATAACACAGAAGCGCTGCTGCTGGCCGTAAAGTTAAACCAGCATCTTCACAGAGAGCGTGAAAAATTCCCATCGGCCTCCCCCCGCCTCCCTGACACTCCTTGGCACCCCGGGGCCGGGGGCAAACCTGTGGGGCCACGCAGGGGCACGGGGCAGGCCGCGGCTGGGAAGCCATTTGGGCATGGCAGGAAAGAGACAGCAGCAAGCACCCAAACTAAACGGCCCCATGGCCCCACGGAGCAGAAGGTCTGGCTGCCACACCACGACGGCGCAGGCCGAGAGGCCTGGGGAATGAGAGAGCAGGGCAGCGCGGCGCCCAGCTGGAAGCCAGCCCCGACCACAGCCAGCCACTCCCAGCAACACGCAGGGCTTTGCAGTTTAAATTCCCAGGTTCTCCACGTTCCTCCATTTCAGTGAAACTTTTTGCATTTGTACACGTGTGTGTGTGTGATTAAATAATCCAAGAGCGGGCTAAGAGAGACATAACAATTCAGCTGAAATTAAATTGCAGAAAGGAAATGTCCAACCTACTGCAACGAGCGAATTGTTTGCAGAAAGGCTTAATCTAGGAAGCATATTACTCATAAACAACAACAAGCATGCTTAATAAATCCCTAAATTCTTCTCAAATAATTAGGTAAACAAATTCTGAAGGGGGTAACAAAAAATGTAAATATGTGCATGGCTAGAAATACGCTCTAAGCAAATACTGCTTGGTATCTCACAACCCCTTCTTAGAGGGACAAGTGTTGCCTTAGTAATCCCATTTGTGCATGTGTTCCTTTCCACAGCCCATCCAAGTGCTCCAGGGACTTATTACTGCACATCCCTCGTCCTGCCCATGATCGCCCTGTGGGTACAATCCTTCTCACAATAGAGATGTCCTAAGCACAGCCAGGCGCTCTCCAGGGCACCGCTGTATTTCCACAGGGTGAGGACTGAAGCCCTGGGCACGTCCTGGTCCCAAGAACACCGGAGGGGACAGAACCAACACCGCTTACATTATTAAAATCTTTGATTCTTGATTAACTCATTGTACCTGATCTCAAGAAGGGGTCAAACACATTTTCCTCTCAGAGGACTAACTCCTTTATCAAATCATGTGGCTACAATAAAAATCTAAGCACACAAGAAAGCTGAGATTTTACATTCATCATCTAAAATACTCAGTTCTACAACTGCAAAAATACACAGCATTCATTTATTTTCCATAGTACTCCACTTGGTTTTAAATATTTTGCAAACAAATTAAATTTTGGCCCTTACGATTAAGACGTCGTAACTAAATGGGTAAATGAAAAATATTTTAGTTACAGCTATGGCCTCTCAATATATTTCTGGGATAACGAATGAATCCTTAAATTGATACTATAAAATATACAGAATTTATAAATAATTAAGACATTTATCTTCATGGTAGAGAATAAAGTTATTGTATGTAGTTTAGATATGAAAATGAAATTCCTGTATAAAACTGGTACCATTTTTATCATTTGTAGAGCTCAGTAGCACTGCTTATTAATAATAGATTAAGCAGTTGTAGCCAGCTATATAAATTGGCAGTTGATTGCAAAGGGACCTAAAACTGTGGTAGCACAGCATAGCAGTTAATGCAAAAAATGGCCCTTTCATTTGTAAAATAACAAAAATCTGCACCTTAAACTGCTGTGCTCAGCTTGTAGTTGTAGTAAGGCAAAAATGAAAGTAATATGATAAAATTAAAGAGAGACCATAGTAGCATTTACCAGCAAATATGACTACAAACGAAAGTCAGCTTCAGCACTTCGTTCTCATTGAGAATTAAACAAAATGTTGACTAGTTTACACGATGCATTCAGCATCGCTCCATCAGAGAAAGTCAAAATGCATTTCTAATATTTCAGTGTTATGCTGTAAGCCATTTCATATGGTACAAAAGAGTGATATACCTTTGAAAGAATTGCTGTTCTCAAGCAGCTAATGAGTAGCTTTTCAGAAGCACGCTGATTTTCCAGGGGCTTAGAAGAAATTCCTTTGTATCAACTTAGTTGTATGCAAATTAGGTTTATAAAAAGAAAGACCTGGACGGGGATTCAGATTAATGAAACCTAGCAAAATATAACTGAAATGAAGTGCAAGGGTAAACATACTTTTCTGTGTGTTAAAGTCCTTACTTCATCTCTAACACTGAAAGGGCTTACTAGAAAACAGCTGCTTCAATAAAAGCTAAAGTCAACTTGCAAAAGCAAGAGATAAATGGCCAGTTTCCTTTTAAAATGCCGAAAATCAGTAGCAAAATAAAAAGAACCCACTTTTATAAAACTAACATACAGCTTTACAAGGATTCCATTCTTTCAGCGTTCGGAGAGCATATGAATTCTTCTCATCAAGTGCAATCAGAAATACTGGAGAACCGCCACAGATACAGGACTTATTTATTTTAGAAAGCCTTGAACAACAGGAAAAAATAAGCACTGTAACATTTTTCTGCAGTTTTAAAAAGGTGTGCATAGGAAAACAGTGAATACTGCATGACTAAGCACATGAAATAAGAAAAATGTACAGGTCAACTCATTTATAGTAATTCAACCTTCATCTTCTGATTTACTTACTGTAAAAAAATCTATTATAGGCACAGTTTGGTAGTGAACTGTAGCCATCTACTGGAATGAAGAGATAAAGCAAATGTTTAAGACAATGTTCCTCCCCAGGAATCTAGCCTGCTTTGTATGCTGTCTAGTATACGCCAGAAAAACGAATAGCGTTAGGTGCTATTAATACTGTAAAAGGAATCTCTCTCAGAGAGAGTGTGCAGGCTAAACAATGTCGAAAATAGATGCACGTATTTTTAAGCACATTTTTTAAAAATTGTATCCTTTTTACAGTAACAAGGCATGGATGCTTCCTCCAAATGCTGAAATGTCACGTATGACCCCTTTATTTACCTTTTTAAAAGCACAAAAATAAAGTGAATAAAAACACTCATTGAATATTTATCTCAAGTAAATTATGTAATTTCAACACTTCATAACATTAAGGACAGAGTTTTTCATTAACACCTATTGACATGTAACATAGTGCTAAGAAGATTAACTTTATTTTAGAAAAAAACAAAAGAAGTTAAAACACAGAAGCTGGTCCCATGGGAAAAAAAATAAAAGATCAACTCATGTCAAAGCATGCTGCTGTACTGAAACATGAGAGCTTATTCCAATACTTAGGGCAATATTCTAAGTACAGGAACTGAGTTTGCAACCAACTCTCATGAGGTAAGGAGGCATGTATTAATATTGCTAGAGAGATTAATTAACCCTACATTTATCTTCTAAGTACATCTTCTAAGACATCTCAAATTCTACCAGGAAAGAAGAGAATGCTTAAGGAACAGGAGGGACCACCAGAAAAGCCCAAACTCATTACAGAAGAAAAGCAATCTGCAAGAAGAGGTGATGCGATGTCTTTCATTAGACTAGATGATACTACTGGAAGAACGAACACGCTCTTCTCTCAGGCCCAAAGGAAAGGATTGAGTCGGAAAGTGTATCTGCTTCTTCCAGAGGCAAGTTTGATCTACCAGCATGACTTTGTGTCTTCAGACCCATCGTCATAGCTGCAATAATACAACTGCTAATAGTCTGTTCTCAGGGAAGGCACCACTAGCAGTGCAGTGCCGAAGGACAGTAATTGAGTCCTGAGCTGCAGGTATCAAGATATGTAGTCAAGGGCAGAGACGCTAATAAAATTGTTGAATGGAAAAAGGGGAAAACAGTAGCAGTAAGATCCTGCCGTTTCACTCTTAATGCAGTTTCTGGCCAATTTAATTCCAGTTATGAGGGGACTCATACGCTATACTATCAGCACACATTCAGCTCTGTCCTCTAGGCATTTTGACCCTACGCAAGAAACATCAGAGTCTCTTCCAAGCATCTCAGGTGTCCTAAGGCACTCAGTTCGTGTTATTCATAAATGCAGTAGAAGCACATTTTCTATTGCATTTGGGCCCTAAACCAGATACAGGAGATTTCTCAAGATTTAATGTCTGCCTTGAGTAAAATTAGCCCATCAAAATCAGGTACAACATTTAATCTCCACAAAAAGAAGGGCAATTCAAGCAGATGGGAACCATAATGGTCTATATCTTACACCTTATGAGTTGCTTCTGGAACTATTTCCTGAAAAGGGGAACAAATACAGCTGGGAAGGGAAGTGGAGGACACTGACAGTATTCAAAGAGCAAATCTCTGATATGTCCCCACACATTCATGTCATATATACTACAAAATGGAAGAGTAACTAGAAAATCCTGATGTCATGACTAATATCTATATAACTCAACCTCTAAGACAGAACAGTATGAAGCAGGAATTATTACAACAACCAATCAGCAGAGCTTTGCAGTCAAGGGATATTCGTGTCTCCTCAACTATGTATTTTAACAAACACATTTGAAGATCTGTTTCAATGTACTGTAGGTTTAGCAACACCACATTTGAAAAACCAACTATTCTTCTCAAAAATTCCCTTATCGAAGCCTTACAACCTTAGAATAATTCCAATATTATTTTTCACTAATTCCAAAAACTTACAAATCAATGTCCAATAAAGTGAAATGTAACTAAACAATTTTAAATGGTGAACAGCATCTTGTCAAGTCACTCACAAAAGCCTATTAATTAAACTAATTAGTTAAGGTATAAACAGAAAAAATTCTACTCAGCAAATTCAGACAGATTAAACTCTTTACATTGATGGGCTCTCATTGACAAAACCATTTTTTCTCAGCAAATGGGGAGGAATTTGTATGAACTATCCCACCAGGCAAAATTGGTAGTGAGCAGATGGGGTACTAACATTTTTAACCAGCACCATTAAAGAGAATAAATATACTCATGCTTCAAAGCATAAGCTAACCATGTATTGTCACCAGAAGTGGGGAGGGGGGGGAAACATGCTACTGAAGAAGTTTACTTAGTTACTGCTCAGTATAGCTCTTCCTACAACTTTCCTGAAATAGCTGGTGTATCTAGACTTGAAAGTGTTACAGTAATTACTACAGTAAAATCAAATGCACTTACTAGAGGAATTAACTACACACTGACGATGATATGCAGAATCAAAATTTCCTGTAGCATATGCTATTCAGTGAATTCTTAATGAAAATACTGAAAAAAAAAATAATCTCCAAACTAGGTGAATGTAAGGTAGACATTTCAGATAGAGAAATGATAAATAACTGCGGGCCTAAACAGAGATGATGGTTTCCCAGTATTTCAGATACTACACTACTAGGTAGAACAGCCTTTTTTTCCTTTCCTTCTCCCAAATCACTATCAGCAGTTTTTATAAAAGACATCTCAGTGAGATAGCCAGTAAGGAAATCAATAAACGGTGTGACAGTTTATCCAGTCCCTGTAGCACTACATGGGGAGTAGTGCCCTTCTTGTTAAGGTTCAGTATTAAAAGATATGCCTGAAATATAAAAGGCTGCTGAACAAACAACAATGAATGTCAAACAATTGACCATTTCTCACAAATTTTCAAAAGCTGCAGAAGAGAATAACTGCTTATAGACAGCAATAACATTCAAAATTGCCTTTATCTTTTACAGACCATTGTAAATTCGGAGGGTGAAAACTTGATCGTATCTAAGTCAATTGCACAGTGCCCTCTGATGAAACCAAAACACAGCCAAAGTATTCTGTGCTTCCCCTTCTGTGATACTATGATTCTATGATTTTAGAAATACCTGCTTTTCTACATAGCTCTGAAAGATTAGTTTCTACCATAGTACAAATGCTTCTGATGCAGTAAGTGACACTGGATAAATACACAGAAAACATTTCACACAAAGCATTGAGGCACGAACCAAAATATGCTTCTTAAAAAGGGAAAGAGGAAAATAGAAAGAGAGGGGAAGAGAATAGAAAAGGGGAGGAGAGAGAAAGAAGAGATTGGGTCTTAAGGAAACTTTGCAGCCATCCCCTGCACAGGGCTTTCTAGTTTTAATGGCCTATTTCACAGAACAGTCTCTAGGAAATAAACTCAACCTGTCAGTACGAAGCAGACCAACACGCTGATTATACTAAAATTATGAATCTCTTTCTGAACAGCAATGTTATTCAAATCCCTTCCTCTATCCCTTCCCGCTCTATGGGGCTCAACAAGCTGGAACAATAATATGCTGAGCCGCAGCAGCTAGGTAGGCTGCTCGAGGCTCTATTTATCTTCCGTATAACAGCAGGGACACGTTTCTCAACAAACCAAGCCTGAT
>NW_024962263.1:35106398-35123829 GCF_019238085.1 Lagopus leucura
TTTAAATTGCCACAGCCTCTCAAGACACGAAGGCTTTGCTTTTTAAGATGTCTGCCGTCTAACAGAAACGCACGCATCCTGAACATTAGAACAATCTACAATAAAAAATTAAAAATGCATGTCCATAAAAGCACCAGTTACACATACAGCATATATCACAGTCACACCACTGTGTATCTTGATAATTACCATTTGGAAGTGCACTAGAATTAGATTACACGCAGAGGATATTAGTCTGAATCACTAGCAGTATCTCTAATTCAAATACAAATATATACTCTCACAAGTGTGTCCCATACATACCTTTTCTCTTCAGCAAGTATAAGTAAATCATTATTAGAATCTAATTCAGCACGCAAATGGCTACAAACACGTTTTATTAAGTCAGAAAGCTGGCCATGACTGTGCAGTACCATCTGCAGTACCAGGCTCCAACAAAAGGGTCTCTGCCCAGGCCCCACTAGAGCCTCCCATTTGCTGCCTTGGCCTCCACCAGCTAATGGGCAGCCGACCTCCAGGCCATGTCTCACACAACACAGCGTGGTGTCTGTGCCAGCTGTGGAAGGATGCTGGGAGCTTTTCTGAATAAAAATAAATTGCTTCAATTTCAAGCAGTTTTCTTAAAAACTAGAAAGAGAGTACGTGCTGAAGGTCAAGTTTGCAAATCTAATAAAGTGATAGATAACCGAACAAAAATTGGCAAGATAATGTGACACATATGCTATTTCACTCCACAGGCTTCTCTAATATTTTCTTATTAATTTGTTTAAATGCGCATGTGGGTTTGGAAAGCTGTTACATAGGCTGAACTCATCTTCTTTACTAAAGAGTAAACCAACACAAGTGTTCAATTGGAGTATATGAGAAAAAGCAGAGAAAGAAACCCTCAGTACCTGGGTCTGGAGCAGTCATTTCACACACGCTAATCTTTAATCTGAACAGCTGAACCAAATACATACGATTTGTTTGGGCACATCTGTAGGTATGATGTGTGTAATTAATTGTTCATTCAAAAATGTAATTTCATGATGCATTTGATGATTTATTTATACAACAGTTTCAGTTTTCAGAGCCTACTAAAAATAGTGATTTTAATTTATCCCTGCTGCCTACAATTACCCACAACCATGTATTTTTAAATATTTCCAGCCTATAAAAATTACTAATTTTTGCCACTTGTGTTTATCTGCATTTAGACTTTGATTTGGATAAATTAAGCTCTCAAGTGTTCCTTGCTTTATGAAACTCTGCATGTTGTACACTTCAACACAAATAAATGACTTCTACCATTAGAGGTTTAAATAATGTAATGTATTTCATGCTCAGCCTGAAGCTGGATTCCAATGAAGTTGCTAATGCACGTAATGATTAAGTGTAACTCAAATACTAACTGTGTTGTTGAAAACATGACAGGCAATAATTTGGTCTATTATATTCTGCCATTTAATTGCCTAGTACAGACATTCTCTGACACGTTATGAAGCAATGATTTACAATTATTCAAGCTGCAAAGGTCAGAAAGTGACATTATAATCATCTACACAGAGATCCCTTCTAATGCACAGAAACTAGGTAATACCACACAAAAATAGTTTTACTAGAGTAGCAACTTTCTATTTAAGATTTCCCAAACTGCGTGAGTATAAATAATTAATTTACATTACAGTACATTAAGGCATCCTTGAAAATATAATGTTTCTCCTGCTCCTACCAATAAATTTATGAATAAGTCTTTTTTGCTTGCTGAAAGCAATCTTAAGAGTGGGCTTTCACTCCAAGTAGCCTGACACTAACAGGCAGAAAATCTAGAAGACTTTAAAAAAACGTAACATAGGAGCACAGCCAACTGTTAGATGCAGCTGGTCAAAACACATCCTTACCTATAAAGCAGGAATATCTGTTAGCCACTATACCTATGTAATATACAGATAAGTATTTTCCTTTAGATGTCCTCCAAGCAACTAGTGTCATTAAAATACTAAGCTGTATACAGATTAAGATCTCCAAACTCATCTTTGCATTTACAGCAAAAGTGAAGTTATTTCCATGCTTGAGATGCTGTAACTCTCCTGAAAGCTTGTTTGTACAAGGTTTTTTAAAAACCAAAAAAGGTATTTATTTAGCAGAACACCTTATAACATCTCTGGAATTAATTAGAAAAAGGAGTTTAAAAACAAAATGAGACTGAGAAGCAAAGAGCTAAAAAGATCAATATTTCTAACCACCAAAACAACTCAAAAATAACAGACAAAAAAAAAAAAAAAAAAAGGAAAGAAATCAGGGAGGGAAAAAAAAACAAACCAACAACCATACATTTCCATTTCCACCTTCTCCAGTTTTCCTCATGCATACACAAGTGTTCCTTAAACGACTTGGCTACTATATGTTGAATAAACTTAATTAAGATGCTACTACAAATGTCTTCCCAATTTTTAGGAAGGTCGTAAGAAATGTTTTGTGTGCTTTAAATACTGACAATTTTCTTCAGTAGATTTTTAAAGAAGTCACAAAGGAAAGGGGGGAAAAAACTGAAAGAAGCAGTCATTCTTTACGAAACATGTAACTACAACCCCAAAATTCTGTTTCTGAAAGCAAAGGTGAGAAAAAGAAAAGGCAATGGAATAGTAGATGCATTTTTAAATCAAACATCACCTATAAATTCTGTTCAAAACCTCAAGTGCAGAACAATGCATTTTTTTATGTTCCTCCTGAGGCATAAGATTTGAAAAGTGCAAGATAAGCCTGCTCACTGCATTCCACCAGGCAAATGAAACAGAAGTTTTAAATGCTGTTCAACCAAAATTTGTTCATCTGCACAGGGTGGCTGCCAAATTCAGAACAAGACTTACAAAAAATTAAATTCAAACGCGCAGCAGTTTGCTACACACAGAAGGCAACAGATACTACCTCTGAAATAAGGGGGTATATTTTACAGCCATGGGTATGGAAAAGAAAATTAACGCACATCTGCGATAAGGAAAATGAGTAGCAGACGTTTTTTTCCAAATGTTAAAACATTACTGGTGTCCAATTTCTGTATCATGTAGTTTCTGCTCTGCAGATGAAGAAAAACAAACCCTGAACTTCAATTAAATAAAAAAAAAACACCAAAATTACAGTGTTTTTCAGGAACTGAGTGAAATGTACTTTGTATGTACTTCTGTGTACTTCGTATCATGCAAATATAAGGAGCATTTGGAAAATTTAGACAGAATCTTCCCCCAGCCAGATTTATTTTTTAGGCAAAAATTATCTGGGAATTTTTGAAGAAGTCCTATACTGAGACCTATGAAACCACAGTGTTGCACTGACATTTCACCTTTAAAAAGTGTGCAGGAAGATTCAAAAGCTTTTGAAACACAATTTATCCTCGCAACCAGCACAAGGGCTTATTACTATGAATCTAAAAGTCAGAGGATAGAATATTAACTACTGCAGAAAAGAAAACATAGTGCAGGACCTTCTGTTTGTGACAAAATTACAGAGTTAATGTTCCTGAAAGATCACTTCACCTTTTAAAGCATGATTTTTAAAAAGGTAAAATTTATAGCAATTAAAGCTAATGAAGAAATGCAGCATGAGCTGCTTATGTTCAGGAACTAATAGGTCCACTGAGCATTTCTAAGATTATTTAGCCATCAATGATAATGAATTGACATTGTCAGTGGTGTTAATGTACCAATGCTCTATAGTGCCACTAATCCGATAGCCAATCCTAGCTTTTTTTTTTTTTTTTTTTTTTAAAATTAATGTTGCCACTTTATGTTTTTTAAACTACACACTGCCTGATCCTCTCAATTAAAACAGCAGAAACACAGCACAGGCTGTTACACTCTTTTCTCTTCTTTCACATTTAAGGATAGCATGGTCATCATTTGGACTACAAGTTAAAACTGTCCTGCTCATTCCTACTTCCTCAAATCCTGCTGAATTCTTCAGGACTGTTAGCTACAGTATAAAAATGTCTTTTCCAATTAAATCAATGTTAACGTATAATTCTTAAAATACATTTGTTGTGCACATTAAGTGAAATGAGATGATTATTTGAACAAGTATATGAATCAGATTTTTGTCAGCACAGGATATTGTAACGCATGTCTCCTCAGCCTATTGTTTTGTCATATCTAGCACAGATGTTGTTGTCCATGTTGTTGTTGTAAATTGATCATACAACAACATACAGGAATGGAAAATAAGTACCTGTTTGGCTACCAGATATGACATATCAGCAACATACAGTAAGCAATCAGGTTACCAAAGTCACTAACATTCAAGTCTACTGTTCAAACCATTTGTGTCAGGAACTACAACCAAGCTGTGCATTTTCTGAGACAAGATTCTAAGAACACTTCAACCCCGAAGGGAAGGAACGAATTTTTGAAAAGTGAGAATCTGTATCAAAGCTCAGCCCACTCATTTCTTTTTCTTTTCTTTTCTTTTTTAATATAAGATTCAGTAGCAACTATTTCAAGACTTTTGATTTTGTATGGATTATTACATAGTTATATAAAGAGATTTTTTCATTAGACGTTAAAAAGGAATTGAAGAAAGAACCACTGTCAAATTTGTTGACAATTTCTAAAGAAAAGAGCCCCACATAAACAGTGAATTTGCAACTGTTAATCATCTTCCATGCCAAATTCTCAGCAATCTATCTAGCAGAGACAGCAAACAAGATTTTTCAAACAACATAAAATAGGCTACTACACATGAAGTTCATTATAAGCATGCTGCAAAATAAAGAGTAGCACAAGTTATTCTACTGTTGATATTCAGTGGACTTAAGAATTAGGCTCATACATTTTAATTTCGTGTTACAAGAAGTCAGCAATTAATTTTTGTAAGTGAGTAAAAACATCCAAAGTATCTCATAATGCAGCATGCAAAATTATTTGAAAAACAGAGAGATGAATCAGTGAAAACCACTCAGCTGCATCTTCAGCTGAAGATTCACTTGTCCTTTAAAATGTGTAACTCACTTTGTCCTGCAGTAGATCAGTATACTAAGACCAAAAAAAAAATCCTTCCTGCTTAATATTATCCCTAACATCACACCACACCACTCATGTGTGCACTGCATCATTTAATTGAACCTGTGCCGTTCTACACATTAGCCGTAAGACTGCTATAGCAGGTTACATAGGTTTGAGTAAAGTGTTTTTATATGATGCATATATTAGTTAATTTCTCTAGCATAATAACATTAAAATATATTTTTAATCAGAAGTAGGGTATTAAAACCCAACTTTGAATGTCCTATGATGTACCATGTATGCCATGGCATTTTAAAACCTTTTAAACATTTCTGCTAAATTAATTAGTTTTGCATTAAGGAATCTCAATGCCTCCTATTAAATGCAACACATTTGAAGGACAATTAAACATTATGAACGATCCTTCTGAGGAAATAACGATTAAATAAAAAAGAAAACCAAGATTTTTTTGGTAGCAAACAAGAACACAAGCATACATAAAAGACTTCAATTTATTTGTAAAGTCTTATGTCTGCAATATTTTAGACGCATTTGTTTGAAAAACCAGCCTTCTGTTTTGTTTTCGTAAAGAATGAGAACCCTAATGGAGTCCAGAAATCTGTTAATGGTACTAAAATTATAACAGGATAGCAAAAGAAAAAACCCCACACACTAAAGTCTATATTATATATTTTTTATGTCTTTAAATGGAATTTACAGTTCTCCCTGGCAATGTGAATGAACATCCTATAATTTAGTCAATTTACAGATTACAGGTTCAAATTGACCTTGTAGCCCATAAAATTGCTCATCTTCAGTGCAGGATTAGAAGTGGGAAAAGAATGTCATAACTGTATTTAAGGAATTTACCATAACAATGGAAAGGAGGATATGCATGCATAATTTTAGCCACTCTTGCTCACATCACAGTTTTCAATTCTGAAACAATGCATATCCTGCACTCTTCTCCTGGTTAACCATGGTGGAAACCGTTTCAATTTACTCACCCACAGACATGACACTTGTATTCCCTCATCCCAAGGTGCCTCTTGACATGGTTTCTGGCATCTCCGAGCTGAGCTGTTGCAAAGTGGCATATCTTGCACTTGAATGGCTTTGATCCTAAGTAAAATTTAGCATAAGATATGAGTTGAATTAGAATAATATATCACCCACGGTTAAAGAAATAAAAATTCCTGGGAAAAAATAACCTTTAAAATAGCCTATCCCACATTTAACCTGTTTCAGATTATTGCCTAACAAAAAAAGCATCTTGCACATAAATTTATAACTCCCAGGACACAGATGGTATATACTATACAGTACTCATTAGTTTCCTTAGATTCAGGACTAAGGAAAATACTCTCTTAACTATTGAAAATCATTCACTTTTTTTTTTTTTTTTTTTAAACCAAAAATATTAAAATAAAGGAGATAGCCCTTCAGCAAGATGACACAAGTCGTTTTATACTATTTCCAAATGCTGAAACTCACGTAATGGTCTAAAAGTGCTTTGATATTGGTGTAAACTGAAAATGTAATTTTTTTTAAGCAAGTATATTTAAAGTAAAGTAATTTTGCAAGTCTTCCGACACCAAATAGATTTTACATTAGCATTGGTATTTCAGATTTGTTCTGTCACACACAGAAAATGATTCATCACCTAGCCATTGTAATGACATGCAATGTATGAATATACAGTGGATAAAATATTATGCCTTTATGACTGTTTTATGGTCAAGAATTTATGATTATTCTGCAAACCAGAAGTATTGACATTTTGGCTATTATTTATTTCAAGAACAAACTTTAATATTAAATGTCTACTGCAGAACTCTAGAATTATTTCTCCAAGGAAAAAGTACCAGCCTATTTCTTGTATCACAGCAGTGCAGCAAAAAAGTCAAATTGTTTGTCCGTCTTAATTAACAGGGATCCTCTCTGGACTACAGAATTTTTATTATTATTTTTTTTAATTGAAATAGCTGAATTGGGCACTTGTCAGTCTCTGTGTTACAAAGCAGTTACACTACTCCCAAGAATGTGTGCATATACTAAAGTATGCCATTGCACTTTCCAATTTTCTGACCACTAAATCCTTAAACCAATAAATTAAAATCACAGAACTGCCATTAAAAGTAAGTACAATATGGTCAGAGATTCTCCATATTACATTTAGTATATGTTTTGTGAAGTACTTCTTCCAATACAGTTAAGCATAATATGAAATATGTGTTCTTTAATAAATATACATAAAGAGCTCTGATAAGAAAAATGTTACACTATATCATACTTGATCAATGAACCTTTTTGCTTTGCCCTTGAAACAGAATCTCCTCAAAGAATCCATTGGTGAAATCGAGGATCTTAGTAAAAAATTTTAGAGTCTTAAATTTCAATTTAATTCCCAAAAGCTGACGAAAAATGAAGCATTTAATTTTAATCTTCTAACTGAAATAAAAAAGTCAACAGTACTAAGCACGGGCAGACAAGGTTGAATATTTCACAGTTCAATGACAATGAAGCCAGATCTCTTAATACTTCCATTTCTACTGTTGGAAGTAGATGTAAAATATATTTAGCACCTGAATGGTTATATCTAGTCAGCTTTATATGTTTAAATGTCAAAAGCAGGTTGAGGCTGGAGCTAACAGCAATCACATTCTATCAATCACACCGAAAAACCCCAGTTTATTTAAATGATCCTGATAAAACTAAATTAATCATTAATTTGGTGACATTTCAAATCAACACTGTGTTCTATAAAGAGGCCCATGCAAATAAAAAAGCCTATCATTGCATTAAATAGAAGAGTATTAAAAGTTGATGTTTTAACTTATGATCTCAGAGACTAATTTCACAATTAATAATTTCAAGACCACGGTCAGAGAGGATTTTTTTTAATCTATAGGTGTTTATATTGCTGTTTTCTATCATGGAATTCAAATACCAAGTGGATTCAATCCTGTGTTCCTTTAGTTTCTCTCCTACTGATTAAATTGTAAATTCGTTCCTCATTCTGTTACTGCAGGTGTCCCACAGGGCTTCCATACAAGACCTTTGCTGTTTTCCATTTACATGACTCCTTTGTGAAAAACTGTAGTTCAGGCCAATCGTAGCTCTAGTGTGCTGACAATACATAAATGTATTATTCTGTTGACTGCTCTCACCCAAAAATCACTGAGGCCTTGAGGTTTTATTTATTTATTTCCTATATCCAGTGCTGAATATCTGTTAACATCTCCATTTAAACTCCTTGAAAAGCCACTTGCTGACAGGCTACGGTCAGTACTTATCTGCTGAAACAAAAGCAGTGCATCTCCCTCTCAAGCGAAAGGGAGATGCCTTCCCTGATGCCAAATTCTTTCCAATGTTTTTGGATAGAAAAAAAATATACTTACAATGAAGGTATTAGACTAAAAGTTAAACAAACGGTGCAAAAAATCTGTATCTAGTCTGAACCTATCAGAAACAATACTGAAGCAATTAACCATTTCTTAGCCATATTTACCACAAACTTCAGTGGTTCTCACCTACTGTGTTAACGTGACATCAGCTTCACATTTGGCTTTTAGTTCACTGAGACAAATACTTTTGACGTAGCATCTTTCCAACCAAATGACTGAGTAAACAGATAAATAAATGAAAAACCACAGAATTAATCTACCCACAAGTTACAGCATGGAAACAGTGTAAATTTTCCATGGGTAGCACTGACATGCCTCTGAACTAAAGAACTGGGGGAAGAAAGTTGAAAATAGACTAAATTTCTTAAATCATGCAGTTGTTTTACAGAGATGACTGTAGTTAATAATCCTAATCTTACATTAACACAAAAGATACTCAAAACAAAAAAATCTTTGCCCATTCTAAGCCAACATCATCTCTGTCTGGAGGCACAACTGTGCCTTCACCTCAGGCTCAATGCAAAGTAAGCGGAGCCACATGAAACACCGTTATACCATTTCATACTTTATTTAGGGTAGGGGTAGTAAGATACCACATTTACTTTGGGCAAATCTTCCCTTAATTGAGAAACGTGATGAGAAACAAAACAAAGATGATATGGTTGTAGGTGATTTTTCCTCACATGTTGACTGTTAATTAAGTTTATGGGACCTGCATCAATTGAAAACTAAAAAGTCTTCCACCTCTGCTACTCCCTGTATTTGTCTTTACACTTCCTCATTTTCACTTGTCAACACGTGATGGACTTGCTTGTTATCTCCTCTCCAGCAAAGCTTTCTTTTCATTTGCAATGTGAAAATCTCTTAGATTATTTAACAGTATTTTGAAACGATATTTTTCTATTAATGGAAATCATTAGTTTTGTCTGTCTACAACTTTCCTTCTTCCTTACTCCCCTAACTATCACCAATTACTCAAATTAAAATTGAGCTAGATAAAGTTAGACACACATACATGTATCTACATATCAATCCATATATGCAGAGAAATATATGCACATCTGCTTACAGAAGAAATATTTAGAAAAAGCACACAATCGGAACAATAGATGGGAAAATAACTGTAGCTTTCCCCTTGTTATGCACCTGATGTTACCTTGCAACAGATGAGAGGGGCCAGAAATAATGCACTTTGCCTCACTAACAGTATAAGCCAGTGGCTATACAATTGGTAGTGTGGCTCATTTCCCTCAGCCACCGTTGCCAATAACCCCAAAATGTTTATTCAGCTTCAACTGTCATGATACAGACTGGAAGCAAAGGTTCTGTGAAACACAAGATCACAAATATGATAACGGGGATTGAAAGAGAATTCCTTCTTCCCGTTAGATATTAACAAAAGTCTCTGCATTACTATTTATGTGAAATAAGCATAGCATCAGAAAAGCAATTCATTTAAAGGTGCTGTGAGAAAGAGCCTAGATTAAACTCTTTATCTGAAGCCCTTCTACAACATCTCCACAAGCACCTCGAAAAATGACTTGCAAAACAAAACGTATTCTTCTACTGCCTTGCATATTTAAGGCCATTCAAAAGCACAATGAAAATATACTTCATGATAAGACCTACAGACCAGATGGTAAAAAGTACACTAACTTTTACTAAATGTTACAATCAATGATGTAACTTACGTAAGTAGGGTTGCTTTGTCATATATTGATAGTTACCTCACTTTCACATCCACATTAACTTGATTTTAAATGCAATTAATACATATAGTCAAGGAAGACTAATGGACTACATTCTGCACTTAACCTGGTGGACATTTTCAAATGGCACAAGTGACCAGTGCAAACCTATTTTGCATTGTAAACGACTAAATAAATCTTAATGGATTAAGAATGATCAGCTATCAACACACAAGGGAAATTAAGTGCTGAAATGCCTACATTGATTATTTTAAATTATTAGCCTTACTCTGTTCTTGAATTTGTATGCTTTTAGTGAGCTTTAACACATTTACAAGACTTATTGACTATAATTACAAGAGAATTCAAGTAATGGACACATCAATTATAAGCAACATGTCTTGACCAGACAGTTGCATAAAGAATTCTAAAGAGAGCTCCATTAGCATCTTCTCCTTTAGTTTTATTCCGTTTTATCTGCCGTAAGAGGGCATATTAAGGGCTTATAAAGCTGCTCTGACCATGTGAGCATGACTGTCCCTCTGAAGACTTAACGCTGCATTCAAAGTTGGATATTGGGTGAAACAAAACAGATAACTACGTTATTGACAGGACAGAAGTAATGCTGGAAGTATTAAGTATGTGAGTTACTGGCATACATGAATGCTGCAGTTAAAGTAAAATACTTTGAAAGGTTTGAAATACAACGTCCATGTTCCCCAAGATTAATTTTAAACTTTATTGTCCAGTCATGCCCTCATTTAAAAAAAAAAAAAAACTTACAAAACTATTTTAGGATTATGCCAGGAATTACCATACTTCTGTGTTTCTTTTTTCTTACCTTTTTGTTCTCTTCCTTGTAACCATGCACTAAGTTTCAAATACTGCATGAATTTAAACTATAGCTTCCATAATAAGCCATTATTTAAAAGTACAGTAAAATAAACCTTACAGTTTTAATGAAAATATGTTCATTGAAATGTGAATTTATTATTCAAATCCACTCATAAATTCAACCATGGAGACACCACTTGTCTAAGCAGAGCTCAGTGATTTAGAAAAGCTGTCTATTTAAAATAAAGAATGTATGGCAGGTTTATAGAAACATCACAGTGAATTTTTACATAAATTTAGAACTGCAGCTTATGCATTTTTCTACAAAAATGTTTTTAAATTTTCCACTTAAAATTAAACATAAAAATGAATTGAAAGTGCGATCAGCACAGAAACTAAATCAGGTATTACATTGCTGTGCATCACATCAACATTACACACTACGTTCCCAAAAGGCTGACCTATTCCAATTCCCATAACTTATTTCTACAAAAAACTCTTGATGCTCATTATTGGTATTTATTAAGGAATGATGTATTCACAAATTACTATCACAAAGCATAATCTAATGCTGAAAGTGTAACTGAACTGAAATGAAGTAAACAATGTAGATATTTAACAACTGCGAGGAAGAGAAAGTTAGAACAGCTAACTGTTCTCTTAAAACACCACTGCTGCATTATATAAATTTAAGAACTGATTAATGATTACAATTTAGATTAAAGGGAAGGAACTCTCTCTATATGAAACAAAAAGCAGAAGGGTGACTGCGTTTAAAATGTTCTTACATTTTCTGCTCTTTGATCACTGTATTTTCATCCCCCTAAAGGTAATTTTGAATTTCATCAGTGGCTCATCAAGCAATATGAATACCAGTTCATAAGAAATGTTAAAGAGATTAAAAACCAGAAAACGGCCAGTGGTAATAATTCACTCTGTCTGAAAGAGACCGGTTGCAAAGAGAGCATTTCCATACCTGTATGGGTACGAATGTGAGCTAGGAAGGCCATGGAATTGCTACTTCTACACATCTTCCCACAGTACTTGCAGACGTTGCCTTGGTTCTCTTCCCTCTCTCTGTTTATCTGTTCAGTGTCCTCCACAATGTACTTATTCACTTCCCGCAGAAGTTCTTCATGCTGCTCTTTGATATGGAGAAACAAGTTCTGCTCTGAATCAAAGGGCTCCGTGCACTTCACACATTTGAAGGTTGCACCTCCTTCAGGCAGCTCCTCCACACTTGCCTGCTCATTGCGCATGTGCCCAGCACTGGCCAAGTGCTGGTGAAGGTTGCTCTCTGTGTAAAATGACTTTCCACAGAGTAAACAATGAAAATGTTTTTCTTTTGAAGGATGTTTCATGGCTATGTGAACATTTAGTCCGCTCAAACCATCTGCTAGAAAGCCACAGTCATCGCAGCGAATACGTGTCAATTCCCCAAGGGAAACGCCTTCTGACTTCTTCTTTTTCCCACTACTTGGTGAAGCATCTGCTTTCACTGCAAACTCACCAGTTCTCACTCCACCTGGCACCTGTCCTTCACCTGAATGGTCAATGGGCTCCCCATCTTGATTGCTTTTTAATCTTACTATAGAAGAATCAAACTTGCCAAAATTTTGCATTGCCTTTCGTTTATCATCAGTACTGGTGACTGTTCCTAAAGCCTCATTACTACTTTCTTGCATGCCCTCAGCTGTTGAGCCATCTGCCTCCCAAATACTGTTATTTATAGTTACTTCTGCTTCATGTTGTGCTTCCATAAGGGCTTCTTCCTCCTCCCCAGTAGGATTCTTTTTGAAACTTCTGTCACCCTCTAAACTATGCATATTTTGCACCATCTCTCCAATGTTCCCAGCAAAATTTGATTGCCATGCTGCACTTTTTGTTTCTGGAAGTCTTAGCATAAGTGGGTTATTTTCTTTCAGTGATATTTCTTCAATAATGTTTGTGTTTCTACCGTCCGCTTCAGGTTTTTCTCTATTTGCTTCCAAGTTTTCCTTGCCTTTTCCCGACTTCAAGTTTGTGCCACCTGATCTATTTTCATTTTCTGCTGGGCAATCCCCTGAGTTAAGCAGCTCCTGACCACGTCCACTTGTCTGCAATTCATAAGTACCTGCCTCTTTAATTGGTATCTCTTCATCAGGCTTACCAGCATTATCTTTCTGAGGAGCTCCCTGGAATCCTTCGCATAAAATATTTTCTCCTCCATTTTTAGTTTCCTCTTCAACTACGCTTTCCACTGTATTTTGGGAACTGCCTTCTTTAGGCATTTCAGGAAATGCATTTTCATCTAAGGCAATACACTCTGTTAAGCTTTTACACGTATGATCACTTTCTGCTGCATCACTGGCACATTTCATTTCACTTAAAACAGTTTTCAGTTCTCCTGCACTGTGATGGTGCTCCTCTTGGGACAGAGCTGAGCCTTCTTTAGCAATATGTGTTGTGTTTTCTTCCTCCACAGACAAACAAACATGAGATTCTCTTCTAATTTTATGTTTCTCTGTTGCCGCATGCCTAATCATCTCTCTGCGAGTTACAGCATAGTAGTCACAGGCCATGCAGTAGTATTCAAATTGTTTTGTATGCTTTCGTTTTACATGCAACTCTAATGAAGAGGAAGAATGAGCAGTGAAGTCACAGTGTATGCACTTGTTGCCATTTGCACCCACCATTCTCCTCTGGAAGCAGGGGTCACCATCCTGGGTATCCTTTGCTGATTCAAGAAATGTGTGCTTTATATTTAATGAATTCCTAGCATGCTCCAAATCTGGCAACCTACTAGCATTTTCAACATTTACCTCGGCGTTTCCTTGCTCAATTTCTTGCTGATCTACGATAGAATTTCCCAAATCTAAAGTCTGGCTACTGTCCTCAACATGTTCACACAACGCAGGCATGGGGCTGTTAACCTTCTTGCTTGTAGATTCAAAATTTCCTCCTTCAGGGCTAACAATGATCTCTGAGTTCTGTTTTCCATGTCCTTCTATTTCCACACGACTTTTATGTTTTTTGGTTGCACAATGACGTTCCATATCTCCTTTGGTTACAGTGTAGTAATTGCAAACCTTACACAAATAGCTGTACTGATGGCTGTGCTTTCGCCTGATATGAACAGTCAAATTTGTAACACTGGAGGCCAAAAGACCACAATGGGTACATGTTCTAGAAATAGTGCCTTTGGGTCTTCCTCTTTTTGGTGCATTAGCTAAAACCAATTCATTTTCACCAATTCTTCGATCAACTGGAACAAATTCCTTATTTCTCAATATGTTTTCTACAGTAGAGGATGGAACATGTACAATTTCTTTATCAAACTCTGTATTCTCATTCCCAGAAATGGAAGGATCCATCACTGTTTTAATACCACCAACCCCAACGCAAACCTTTTCAATGCATTCCTCAAAACGCAGTCCAATATTATTTTTCCTAGCATTTTCAAGGTGCTTGCTTCTTTTGATATGCTTCTCCATTCCTTCCTTACTCAGTGAGTAAAGATTACATGCTTTGCAGAGAAAGTGATACTCCTGTGCATGTCGGAGTTTTATGTGCCTTGTAAGAACTGTGGAAG
Organism: Lagopus leucura; assembly: GCF_019238085.1. Classification (NCBI taxonomy): domain Eukaryota; kingdom Metazoa; phylum Chordata; class Aves; order Galliformes; family Phasianidae; genus Lagopus; species Lagopus leucura. The sequence continues at coordinate 35,120,872 of NW_024962263.1, forward strand.
ATCTTGTCTTATAAAAACACTTTTTACAGTGAAACTGGGTTTTACTTAGAACAGAATGTTTTAGTTCATTTTTATGATTTACAATGGAAGAGTCTGGAGGTTTTGTTTTCATTGATACTTTAATTTCCTTTGCAAGTTTTTGGCTACTGCTTGATACTGAGTCAGCAGAACTTACCATTTGCAAGGTCAGACCAGTGTTACTCAATGGAGTAGCTTGCTGAAGTAATGAACTATCATGTTTCTCATCTTTTTGATGATTTATCAGCTCTTCTTGTGTTTGAAAAAAAAGAACACAAGTTGGACAACTATGGGACATATTATGCACTTCACTCATATGGCTCTGAAAGTTTATCACATTCAAGCTGGTAAATGAACAAAGTCGACAATTAAAGCTACAGCTTCCCATCTGGTGTTTAGTATTCTGACAGTGTTGCTGCAAGTCTTCCTTGACTCCACAGGAATAACTACATGTCTGACAATGAAACTGAATACTTTTTGTATGAAAATTTACAACATGAATTTCCAAACTTTCTTTGTTCTGAAAGACATGACCACAGTCAATGCAAGTGTGATGAACACTAGGATTTGCAATGAGTTCAACTTCAGAATTTTTAGTATTTGTAGTGCTAGAAGAAACAGTATTTGGCTTCACTTGAGTAAGATCTTGAATTTCTGAAGCAGTATTACAAAGACTCTTATCATTTGTTTCTAGTTCTGTATGTGATGTAGGGCTTGAATCACTAGGTTTAAGCTGTGTGCTGGAGATATGTTTCATGTATGCTCTTCGAGTTTCAGACTTGTTTTTCTTACCCAACAAATTGTACCTTCTTTTAACTTGCCTTTTCAATCTAAAAGACCTATTTCCTACAAAAGGAGCCCTTAGCAATACAATATTTCTTTTATGTTCCAGTCTATCAGATCTCTTTGTCACATTTAAACTGCTAACTAGCCTTCTGGTAATTGGAGGGAATTCTGAATTCTGCAAGAAATCTGAGGGTCCAGGTATTTCTAGTTTTCCAGTATGACCTTCATTATCTCCTTCCACACTGGAAGAAAGCAGCTTTCCTATCATACTATCTGTTTTTTCAGCAGGAACATTTGTAGATGTTATCATTTCGCCAAGAAGTTCAGTGCCATCATTTTGTTTAGACAAGCTTACATTTGAGTCTTCCAACACACTGCAAACATTTAATTCTTTTGCATCAGCAGTCCTTGCATTTAATTTACTGCTTCCAGGTCTTGATCTCACATTCTTCTCTCTGGTTACAGTAGACTGCCGTTTTTTAAAGGATTTTTTGGTCAGTATTTGTACAAATCCTCCCCGTGCAGCAAGATTTTGGCGTCGAAGGTGTGTCTTGCCAAGGAAATGAGAATTTAGGAGATTTTCCTCAGCACTCTGAAAACCACAAAGATCGCAAGAAAATACCTTGGAATTCTCATGATCTTGCTTAGCATGTGTAGGTAATGTTGAATTACATTTAGTTGTGCAACTACACTGAGGGCATGTTTGCTCTTTGGATTGTTGAGAGTGGCTTTCTTGTATATGCTTTTCTAAATCAGAGCAGGATGACAGAAACTGATCATGTGTTTTGCCTTTAAGATCTTCGTCCATGTTTTCAACTCCACAGTCAACGCTGATTTCTTCTGAAGAAGGTAACTTTTCAGGAACAGCAGCTGAATCCTCTTGAGAATGTTTAGTTTCCTTGTGAGTTTTCAGTATGGCACCATCAGCACACTTGAAATCACAATGTGGGCACGTGAAATGTGAATTATATACATTATCATCATGACAGCCAGTGACTCCTTCAATTTTTACAACTCCAGCTTCTACGCTACCTTCTTCTTCAGCTAGAACTTTGTGCAACTTCCTGTCACTGTCTTTCTCATTGGCAGAAGACATCAGCTTTCTCTTTCTGGAGGTATTTTCAGGTCCCTCTGCTTCAACAGTGTCCGAGTTTGGTGATCCTGACCATGCCCTTTTGTTTGTGCCATTCTCTTTTCTTTTCCTCTCAAGGTTCCTGAAAACTTCATCTGATATTAACCTTGTTCCCTGCTGAGACAAAGAGTCACATTCAGTGTTGTCTCCTAATGCATTTCTCAGGGAGTCCTTTCTCAACTTATTTTGTAAAATCTCATCAGCATCATCTCTCCTCTGATTATCCTCCTCATCCATTTTTAACATGGGTATTGTCAACTGTAGATCATTTGGCTTAGTACCTATAACAGAAAAGAATTTTTATTAGCTTCTTATGCACAACCAATATTTATAAAACTCAAGAAAACAAGCAATATAGCAAATTAAAATTGTGGCAGGAAGATAGACACAATAAAAGACAAGGCTGTAATTTCAGTATAGTGTCAAACCTTATGGCACTAGAGATCAAACCAGCTTTTTGGCACTCAGTTACAGAGCTCCTACTACAATGACTACCATTTGAGCAAGCACTGGCTTCAAAAATTTTCTGCAATCAAGTAATTTACAAATAGCATTGCTGAGACTCACATGCTTAGCAACCCTAAAACTATGTTAATTTGATTTAATGTTTAAACTTCTACATGCTTAAACTTACACAGATAAGCCTAATTTTTGTTTCTAAGCACATTTTTAGGATATTCTACATACTAATAGATTTCAGCGAATCAGTCATAGAAAATTCAGTTTCTCCAGGTCAAGAAATCCAAGATTACTGATTTAAAAGCTCCCAGGAGGAAATGGCCACAATTGCAACAACAAGCAAAACAAAGCCAACACAAACTTCAAGTATTATGAGAATGACATTTTCTTTCCCTCCCATTTAGATTATTCACTAAAGAGCAACAAGAAAAAGGCTAATAGAGCTATGTTATAAAAAATTACATAATTACGTCACTAGTCTAAGCATAGTTCTCCACCATTCCTAAAATACCTTTTATCCTTTTGAGCTTCATTTGCCAACAAAGCAAAAAAGAAGGGGGGGG